>NW_019228010.1:82143-128619 GCF_002742605.1 Olea europaea var. sylvestris
GGGGGGGGGCGAGGGGGAGGATTTTTTTGTCCTTTTAAATTACATGGGTCCCACATAAGGATGGCAGTGGGTCTGGTTTAGACCTTGTCCAACCCTATCTTAGATGGGGCGAGGTGGCAGGCTTGCCCCGTTTGCTACCTTCTTTTTTATTTTTATTATATTTTCAAAATTTCGAATTATGCTATTATTAGAAAATAAAATACAAATTCAAAATTTTTAAATCCAAAATAAATAACACTCAAATTAACTCTTTTTTTTTTCTTTTCACGAGAAGGGACTAGTTTTTTTGTCATCTCTAATTCTGCAAGGATTCTAGTCCATGTGAGAGAATATCAATCATTCTTTCATATTTTTTCGTCAAGGTAGGTTAGTTCATAAATAAGAACCTTTTGTAAACGATTATAGATGCACACTTGTAAATAATTACTCTTCACAATGTTCTTACGTAATCAACAATTAACGATGGTGCTTTGGTAGTAAATTGTCGTGGCCATTGAATTGATTAATGAGAGAGATTTCAATCCGACATTTTCGTCGTTCTTCTCTGTGCATTTGAGTCTCAAACGGACGAAATTATTAAATGGGCTATCAAAAATAGTACCTAAGCGAAGCCACCAACCATGGAAATCCTAACGTTGGCCATAGTTATATATCCATCTCAGAAAATTACATTTTAACCATTGTGATTATGTGTGTGTGTACACGCGCACGCGAGATAATGCATATAATTATCAATATACGCTTGTCAAAAATTACCTATGAAGACATCGTCCGTGACTTTGTTGACTATCACGGATGGCACTTTAATCGTTAATCATTGACGAAAATTGATTTTTGTTCTTTGTTCACTTTCTTTTTATCTTTTAATATTTCATCACCTAATATTTTAATTGTGATATTAACAACTATTATTTTATTCCAAATAAAAAATTTTCTTTATTTATATTTAACTTTATATTTTATTAGTATTACTTTTGGGCAAAATTTGTCAGGAAATATTATTTTGTAATATTACTAAATGAAATTTTGTTCTGATTTGAAATATTTTTTTTTATTGTTGTTTAAATGCCGGTTGAAATTTCTAGAACTAATATTTTTATATTTTTATTATTTTCTTTAATGTAGAAACTCCATTGATAAATTAAATTATTCTCTCCTGACATTTATTATCTCTTCTCTTTTTCATAACACGTTAGCACAAAAGTTTAATTTTTTAAAATCTAGTGAATGTAGCATTTTTTTAAGTAGAATTATTTATAATATATACTAAAAATTAATTTGGTGACATGTGAATTTTTTATATACGTGCATATAGCACGTTAATTTGTGTACGTTTCAACTTTATGTTGTAATTGGTCGAAATTCACATTCAATCTATGATATTAAAAGTTACTTTACGAAATTTCGGTTGATTTATCTTTGTAATGCAATTATATTCAATTTGTCCAAATCAATTGTGCGTACCACTCTACCCAACTGCCCAATTAATTGTCTCACAAATTAATAGTGTTTAATAGTTCACACATAATTCCATGGTTTATGTTCAAAGTTAGAATGTATTACTCCTCATTTTTATTTTTATTTTTATTATTTTATTATTATTATTATTATTTTTTTTTTTGGAAAAATGCACGTGGGTACCTTTTTTGTTTACACCCAACTTCATAATTTCGCATTCCGTACATTGTATCGAAATTTGTATGAATTCGTATCGCAATCATCACATTTGATAATTATTTTTTATATATAAGTTTATATCATGTTTGTACGGTAATTAATATTTTTAATCTTGTTAAATATTTTTAGATGTTCTTCTATAAATTTTAAATTGATAACTTATCATGTTGTTGCTCCTGAAGTAACACAGTATTGTAATTAATATTTCTGAAGAGTATGAATCCTAGATCTTTCTATTCTAAATAGTTTGTCATGTTCCTTGAGTAGTACAACATTATAATTAATATTTTTGAAGAATATTACTTATTGCTGAATAGTATAAATTATATTTTCAATATTCCAAAAAAGTATTTGCCAAAATTAATTGCATTTCTTTATTGTGTAGTTAATCAAATGACAAGTATCACAAAACTTGAGTTTGCTGCACTTAACATACATGACAAAAATTATCTGTTATGGGTACTTGATGTTGATATTCATCTTGTCTCAAAATATCCCGAAGAGACAATAAAAGAAGAAAATAAAAACTCCCTGTAAGATCATGCAAAAACACTCACCTTTTTTCGTCAGCATCTTCATAATGAATTGAAAGTTTAATCTCTCGCTGAAAAATATCCACAAATTCTTGGAAAAAAAATAACTGAAAAATTTGATTATCAGAGGACTATAGTCATCTCCAAAGCTCGCTATGAGTGATGCATCTTCATTTGAAAGATTTCAAAACTGTTAGTGAGTACAATCTTGAATTGTTGAGAATATATTTAAATTAACCTTGTATATAGAAAAATCACTGATGAAAATATGTTGGAGAAATTTTTTCCATTTTTCATGTTTCGAATGTGCTCCTGCAGCAGTAATATCGTGAGCGTGATTTTAAAAAGTACTCAATTCATATCTTGTCTGCTTGTGACTAAGTAAAATAATGAGCTGTTGATGAAAAATCATGGGTTACATCTAACTGGTTTTGTACAGTTGCCTGAAGCAAATGATATTGCGTTGCTTGAAGTAAATATAATATCAAGACAAGGACATGAATACAGATTTGGACATGAACGTGAATATGCATGTGGAATATATTTTATGGATGAAATAATCAACAAAATTATTAGCAACAATGCTACAATTTCAAAAGCACAAAATAAACGAAATTAGCACATCCAAAAATGAGCACGAAAAAAGTTGCTTTACATGTAGAATGAAAAGATATTGAACATGTACTTATCATACATCAAAACATTTTGTGGATTTCTACAAAAAATAATCAAGAAAAACAGAAAAGTGGAGACAAATTTTGTCGATTATGATGGTCCAATTGATACGACTCATTTGGATGTCTCTGATTTTTTTGCTAATCTAAATGAGAATATTGATCATTTAATTGAGAATGGTGTGATGGAAGATATATATTAGTTTACTTTCTAATATTTTCCTTTTGTTTTAGAAATTCAATTTAAAATATGTTTTTATTTTTTGCAAAAAAAATTGAAACTTCATTGTGCATCGTTAATTTCATAATATTGAATTATATCTACTCTTTTAAATTTAAATTAAAGTTTTTAAAATATATATGTTTTGTTATAAATTTATGATGAATTGTCATGATATCTATTTGATTGATAGTGCAGCTACATATACTATTTTTCAAGATAAAAGATATTTTTTTGACCTAATATTAGCAAAAAATAATGTTAGTATGATATCAGATATATTGAATATCGTTGGAAGCTCTGGAAGAGTTTGTATTATTTTACTAAATAATATAAAATTATATATTGACCGTGCATTTCATTTTAGCAAATCCATAAGAAATTTTCTTAATTTTAAAGATAGCCAATGCAGTGGATATCACATTGAAACAATGCAATAAAATAATGTTAAAATCTTTACTTAACTTCTTTTGTATCTAGCTAGAAGCAAAGAAAATAAAATTTTCACGTACTCTCATTTGGCAGGTATTATGTATTTTTAAAAATAGTTGAATCAAATATTGTCACGAACTAGAGATTTATTGACATTAAAATTTTTACTTTGACATGGTCGAATTGGACATCCTAAGAGTTATAAGGATGCTCTGAATAATAAGCAATTCACATAGACATCATTTAAAGAACTAGAAGATTCTTTTAGCCTAATAATTATTTATGTATATCTAGTTTGTAAGACAAGTTAGTCATTAAACTTTTAACTACAAATGTCAATATTGAATTTCAAACTTTCTTGAAAATAATTTATGAAAATATATATAGACCAATACACCCACCATATGGACAGTTTCTTTATTTTATGGTATTAATTGATACTTCTACTAGATGGTAATATGTTTGCCTACTTTCCATTATCAACGTAACATTTGCTAAACTACTTGCCCAAATCATAGAATTACAAGTGTAATCCTTCGATTACTCAATCAATATTAGTCGTTTTGACAATGTTGGTGAATTTAGATCACAAACATTCTATGATTATTGTATGTCAATTGGGATTGTTATTGAATATTCGATTGTGCATGTTCATACACAAAATGGTTTAGCGAAATCATTTATTAAACGTCTACAACTTATTATTAGACTATTAATTATGAAAACAAAACTTCCAACTTCTGGTTGGTGTCATACTATTTTACATCCTGCATGATTGGTTCGTATAAGATCAACTATCTACTATCAATATTCATATTTGCAACTTGCATTTGATCATGAACCTAATATTCACCCATGAGTTTTTGGTTGTGCTGTCCAAGTCCTATTTTACCCCCCATAACATACTAAAATGGGTCTCCAACGAAAACTTGAGATTTATGTGAGTTTTGATTAACCATCTATTATAAGGTATCTAAAACATTTGACGGATGATTTATTTATTACACATTTGGCAGATTGTCATTTTGATGAAATGACTTTTCCAACTTTGGGAGAGGAAAAATTATATCCTAAAAAATAAGGTAAAAATTCATATTATGAAACAACTCTATCATACTTTGACCCCTATAGCAATCAATATGAGTAAGAAGTTGAAAAAATCATTCATTTGTAAAAAATTGCAAATCAATTATCCGATATGCTTGTTGCAAGAAAAGAGACAAAGTCATATATGTTAGCAGAAGTATTTTAGCAAAATTGATGTCCCTACTAGACAATCTAATATAGCAAATTAATCTCAAATGCGTCAGAAGTGTGGTCTACTAGTTGGTTCAAAAGATTCTGTACTTTGAAAAGAAAAGTACAAGAGAAAAACCAACTAAAAATTTCAGAAGAAGTAATATTAAAATAAATCAAATATTGAAAATATGGTTTCGAAAAATCACAATCATACGAAAATAATGAGATTTCAATAAATTATATATTTATCTTATAAATTATGAGAACGAAATAATATTATTATAAATATTATTTTTACATTTAATGTGTCTCTTGATATTATGCAAAATGAGGATTTTAAACTACAGTCTGTTAGAAACTATCAAGATGGAAAGAAGTCATACAGGCAAAATTGAATTCTTTAGAAAAACGAAGAGTATTTGGACCCGTAACTCGAACACTTTAAAATGTAATCCCTATAGGATATAAATGAATTTTTGTACGAAAGAAAAATAAAAATAACGAAATTACAAGATAACAAAGTTTGACTCGTAGCTCAAAATTTCTCACAAATACCATGAATGGATTATGAGGAAACATATTCTCCCATAATAGACATCATCACTTTTAGATTTTTAATTAGCTTGAATCTGTCACAAAGGCACAATATGCGTCTTATTGATGAAGTGACTGACTATTTATATGGTTCACTTGATAATGACGTATATATGAAAGTTCCCGAAAAACTTAAAGTGTCATGAATAAACGATACGTGCATGAAAAATCACGTTCTTAATTAAATTACAAAGATCATTAGATGGATGGAAACAATTAGATGTATGTGGCATGACTACCTCAACAAATATCTATTAAAGGAATGCTATAAAAATGACTACGTCTGCTCGTGTCTTCATAAAGAAAAAAATATTGAATTTTTCAATTGTGACAGTTTATGTTGATAATTTAAATTTAATTGGAACTCCTTAAGAGTTCGACAAAACTGCAAATTATTTGAAAATTAAATTTAAGATGAAGATTTGGAAAAAAATCAAATTCTGTCTCAAATTGTTGATTGAACCTTTTTCATAAGGATGTTTTGCACATCAATCTACATACAATGAAAGTCTTGAAACGTTTTTATATGGATAATGCACATTCATTGGCATCACATATGGTTGTTCAATCGCTTGATATGAAAAATGATCAATTTCTTCCACTCGAAGACGACGAAAAGGTTCTTGATCATGAAATATCATACCTTAGTGCAATTGAAGCATTAATTTATATTGAAAACTGCACTCGATTAGACATAATTTTTTTCTGTAAATCTCTTTACAAGAAGCTTTTCACCGACTTAAAAACGTTGGAATGGTGTTAATCATATTTTCTGTTACCTAAAGGGTACTATTGATTTGAGATTATTTTATTCTCAGAAGTTGAAATTTACTTTATTGGGATATATAGATGCAGGTTATCTATTTGACTCACATAAAGCTGAAAAACAAATACGATAGGTGTTTACACATGGATGAATAGTTGTATCATGGAGATTTGTGAAGCAATTATTTGCAGCAATATCTTCAAGTTATTTTTAAATTATTGCAATACATGAAGCATGCGTGAGAATGTGTATGGTTGAGAAACATGACCCATCATATCCAAGAATCATGTTGATTAATTTCAATAAAGCAAGTCCAACAATTTTGTATTAAGACAATATAGCTTACATGTACAACTCAAAGGAGACTATATAAAAAGGTGACACGACGAACCATATTTCTTCAAAATTCTTTCATACACATGAGTTTCATAAGAATGAGACATCTAAGTTTAACAAATTAGTTCAAGTGATAATGTGGTTGATTTATTCACAAAACACTGCTAACATTTATATTCAAGAAATTGGTTCACAAGATTGAAATGTATCGACCTAAAGACTTTCAATGATCAATATTTGGGGGAGTAGCTATACTTTTTTTTTTCCTTAACTTAAGTTTTATTCCATTGAATTTTCCTAATAAGATTTTTATGAGGCGTTATTTATCTTTACTACTTCAAAATAATTGTATTTTTTTTCCTTCGTTTGGTTTTTTTATCTCATTGAGTTTTTATCAAGCAGTGTTTTAATGAGACGTATTTTATAATGTGTTATTTAGAGAGTGTTGTAAATGATAAGTTTATTAATGAATGATAATAGTATGCATCGCAATGGCATCATTGATGATTCTCATTATGGTACACATAAGCCTATTCACCTTTATTCTCTCCTCTGTTTCACTTTCCAATGGCATGGAGATACTTTTTTTTATTAAGTACCAATGACCAAGAACTCTAGTGTTAATGCATAATTGTTGATAATATTTATTACTCACAGGGGTCAAAATTTTATAAATAATTCAACCATACTCGGATAAGCTTTTTAATTATCCCGGAAAAATCTAATTCAGAGAATTTAGTTGGTAAAATTAATTTGGAATGAAATTCTTGAAATTCGATAAATATCAAAAAATACGGGTCTTAGCCGGCTGCCGACTCTGGCTTTGTGCTACATCTTAAATAAGCATATAGTATGCTATATTCTGCTCTCGAGTGTAATACTTATTCTTACATTATTCATCATCTTTATGTGAGTGAAGATTTAGCTCACGTTTGGTAGAAATAAAAATAAATTTTTTAATTAAAGTTAAAAATAATATTTTAATTATATATTTTGTGGATTTATAACTTTTCAATCACATATTTCTTTTTGTTTTAGCAGTCAAAAAATTGTCATCTAATCTTCAAAACAAATTATATTCAAAACATTGAATCTAACATCACATCAGATAGCAACATTAGTGACATTTTAAGTTCAATTAAATGAATCACATAATTTTACGTTTAATTTCTCATGTCATATAATGTTACATAGACAGACATTATTTTTTAATTCATTTTTAGTTTGACTAAAGCATCCACGTGGAACATTAAGCTAGTTGACTGAAGTCCACTTTGAATTATCTACCAAACCAAATCTCAATCCTTATCGATTTCCTCAATGGATAGAGATCAACAAATTTTCTATTAGAAAGTTTTTTATTTTGCGTATTTGTTTAATTGATACTTAAATGTCAATTAAAATGTTTTCCACTTTTTAATTTTTAATTACTTTCACATGTGAAAACGTGTTGCATTTTTCATACCATAAAACTTTGAATCTTTTGGGGCCATTTATTGCACTAAAAATGAAAGTTTTAGCAGAATAGGTGGTTTGGATACCATAATAATAATAATAATAATAATAATAATAATAATAATAATAATAATTATTATTATTATTATTATTATTATTATTATTTTTTTTTTTCACAATATAGATCCGAAGTTGATGGTGATGGATATATTCATTTGAAGTTTTGAATAATAATAAATTTTAATCAAATATTTCATGGGATCTATATTTTCAATTACACATTTCATTAATTTTAATTAAAATCGATTGAAAATCTTATTTTAATCCCACCAAACGGAGGCATATTTGGTGGTACAACAATTTAAAAGGACTATATTTTTGATATCATCCTACTCTGTATTTGAATATGCACAAGATATTTAGTCTGTTCGGTGTAGATTAAAATTAAAAATTTAGTAGATTTTAAAAAAAGTTGATGAAATGTATGATTAAAAGTTACGGATCCTATAAAATATGCGGTTGAAATTAATTATTGATTTTGACTTAAAATATTTATCAAATTTTAATCTACACCAAACAAGGGGCCTAAATATAATTTTGATTTTATTTATTTTTCTTGAAATTATCATAATTTTCAAAAAAACCTTCAATATCCCCCGCCCCCCAAAGGTCCCCGGATAGTTTAAGTCGCCTTTGCAATCAAATACGAGAGTGAGGAAGGAGTACCAAGCTACTAATAGCATCGAGTCATTGAGACACAAGAACGACTTGTCTTGTTTTTTATTTTTTTAGACGAAAATTTTCCATTTGACATAAAAGACCAAAACTCACTAGGGATGTAAGTGATCCGATTTAAACAGTTTCTACATATATTAAAGCCAAACCGTTTAAAAACACCGAAGAAAAACTCAAATTATTTAAAACTATTTGAGAATAATTCAAACCTAAATCTAACAAATTGGTTCGATTTTAAATCGAAGTTTCTTCGCTTATTTTTTCTTCTAACTAGGCCACTTAAAACATTACTTTTTTTAATGATTACAAAATATCTTTAAGTGTTATTGGTAATGAAACAAATAAATTATACATATCAACTCTCACTCAACTTATGAGGATAAATAGTATCTCTAGGGCGAAAGAAGCGAAACTTGTTCTTACATTGTATCCCCTCATGGGATAAGTTACAACATTTGCAATGTGAAGAGGGCTTAGAGTCTCATGTATGAACTATGAACCATGATTGGTTTATCGAGTTTGTAAATGAAAATTGATCACACTATCCATATTTATATCGAAATTTTAATAGTTATATCTTATTTTGAAGGTTAAAATGATAATTTATCGATACGATCCATGTCCAATTTAGACGAGTTTTTGGCAAAACTATACGCTTTTTAACTTCATTTTTTAAATTTGTAAAATGGTCTGATTTGATTTCAAGTCATAGTTAAAATAGCGAAATTTAAATTAAACTATTTTTCAGCCGTATGGCTTGATTAAAAATCATTTTATTGACGAGTTCACGTGATATCAAATATGACCATATGGCAACTTGTTAGAAACTAAAAAAGAAAATATGAAAACGTTTTTCATTTTCCATTTTATATATTTATTGTTCATGAATGAGAGCCCAATTCAAAGACGATTTCTCTTCCGTCTCAAAGTACAAAACCGACATTCTTTAATAATTCCAAGGGGCAAAAGATAGATTACATGTAATACAATTCTGGCATCATCATCGGTCAAACGGTGTGAACTTAGCTATACTAGTCTCTTCTTCCTTGTTTCTTTTGCATTCTACCTTCAACCAAAGCAAACAAAAAGCAATTTCTTCTGCAATTTTTTTATGCAGATTGTCGATATTTACTGCTCAAAGGTGACCCTAGTGACCTGGTGTGTGTGTCTCTGTGTGTGTGTGTATATATAGATAGATAGACAGACAGATAGAGAGAGAGAGAGAGATAGAACACTGTTACATTGAACAAGTTTCAAGTTTGATGTGCTATACAAAGGTGGATGTAAAGGTTGACCTTTGAAGTTATATGTGTTTGGGATTTGGATCTTGTTAATTTGATCAGTTTGGTACATGTTCTTAGTATCAAAGGTGGCGAATCCAGGAGACACTGGCGAGTTTATCAGATTTCCGGTGGTACCAGGTAATACTGAAACCACCGCCAACCCAACCACCACTGCTCAGCCTCATCAACCAGCACAATCATGGGAGAGAATGCAACAACCAGACTTTCTACTATCGGAGGAACCCATGTTTTTTGGATTCGGTCAGACGAGGGAGATGCCTGCGATGGTACCGACAATAGCCGCCCCGGGACAGACGTACGGGGAATGGAACTTTAAGCCTGATCCAAGTGGAACTGGTGGCCCTGGCAATATTCTGTATCCGTCTTCGTCGCCTTATTCTTCCTCGAGTTCTGGCTCTTGGGTTGGACAGAAGAGAAGACGTGATCAAGATGATAGTGTTACTCAGTTTCCAGAGCAAGTCCAGAGGATCTATGGCGGGTTTGGGGAATCATCTTTCTCTGTCAAAACTGGTTAGTTTGATAAATACTGTTTGATCCTTAAAAAGTTTTCAACTTCAGGGTCGATGATGTTCAAAATTGACATCGAGTTCCTCCAGTGCTACTAACAATACTCTTCGAAACACTCTTAACGATCGAGTAAAAAAGGGAGACCATATGATTGCATGTGAAATAACATTGAATTGAAATACCTTTGTCGAAAATCCATCGCTAGCATGTGAAATAACATTGAATTGAAATACTTTTTGACGGAAATCTGTCACAATTTTGTGGAATACCTGTTCGTTCTTTTATTTTTTTTATATTTGGCTTCCAGAGGTGGCTGAAGCGGGCGATACAAGCGTTGCGCCACCACCTACCACTACCATGGAACACCAGCCACCGCCGCCAGAAACCTCAACAGAAAACCAAGGAGAAAGAAGAAGAAAATATAGAGGGGTAAGGCAGAGGCCATGGGGGAAATGGGCAGCAGAAATAAGGGATCCACACAAAGCTGCAAGAGTATGGCTAGGTACATTTGAAACAGCAGAAGCAGCTGCCAGAGCATATGATGAAGCTGCTTTCAGATTCAAAGGCAACAAAGCCAAACTAAATTTCCCTGAAACTGTAAACTTGCCGCCACCACCCACCACTACCCTAGCAGCGGCACCACCACTACCACCAGCATTCTTCCAAAGTCAACCTTTTCAAATATCTGGAACTGCCAGGGACTACTGGGGATACTCACAATTACTTCAGAATACAGCTGATTTACAACATCGTCAACCCATAAGCTTGTCAGAACAAATGCAGCTCTATGCTTCATCAATTGCTGCTTCTTCTTCATCATATCCTCTGCAATTCCCCAGTCAACAACAGACACTTGATTCACAGACACAGGGAAATCAAACTCAAGAAAACACACCAAATTATCCTGCACCACCATGGACCAGTTCTACCCACAATCCTTCATCATCTAGTTAAAGTTTTATACTTTTCTTCTGCTTTTTCCTTGAGAATTTTGGTGGCCATATGAAGTTTATGCTTAATTACTGATTATAATTTTTTTTTTTTTTTTTATGATTATAGATATGTAGATAAGAGCAGGTTATAAGTTTCTAGATGGGATTTGAATGTTAATCTTGTAAGGAAATTGGTAGAAATGATCAACCTTTCAGCTGTCTCTTTTTTGTTTTTCAAGTTGCATTTAATTCAAAATTTTCAACTTATTTTGGCCAATGATTTGAATCCAATTTTGAATTGTTTACCGACCATAAGCACTCCTATTGGCGAAAATTTATTTTTTAATTCTGAAAAATCTACTAATTTGCAAGAAGTAGGGTTGTTAACGTGTTTATTTATCAATAAAATATTTGATCAGGCGTAGTTGAATTGATGATTAAATTTATTCAACCATGCTACATGTACACTCTCATTTACACTTTTCTTTACACTCTTCCACGTGGTAATAGCTACACTCTTGATTTTAAACTAATCTATCACATCATTGCACAAATTTCGTTCACATAGGAAGGAATGTCATCCAAGTGATAAGAGAAGATGTACATATAGCATTATTCAAATTTATAACCAATGATCGAACTTCAATTTATTGCCGTGGATCATTGAAAACGTAAGTTTATTCATTAATTTCACACCTCGATGGTTAATTTTAAATTAATTACTGAACTTCATTTATTGTAAAAAAAATCCTCACTCTTTCAATTACTAATAAATATTGTTAATGGCTTTCTATTTTCCTAATACATAAACATAATAATCAAGACGTAATAGTTTTTGTCATTTCTCTTGATAATGTTGACCTTTTAAGATGAAATTTTAAGATACAATGTGGTACTCTGGATTCAAACAGTATAACTAGTTATTCGATTCGTCTACACTGAAACGAGTAAAAAATTATTATTCTTAAATGAACAAAGAGATTTCTAGTTGATGAAATCCTAATAATTAATATGTTAAATTTTGTCCAATTTTGTGGGGGTCCGTTGGCTTAAAATGGAGGATTTTGATGCAATTGTTTGATGGTGACCTACCTTAGATGTCATCTTTGGACATATGATGACAAAAATTTAATCAAGCTAGTATCGATTGATGTTAATTAAATTTTGTTTGTTTTTTATTAAAAAATGTTTTGAGGGGCAATATCTTGTGATTGGAACTCTCATTTTTGTCAAGTGACTTTCGCTTATAGTAATGCATCGAGAATAATAGACGAGCCATTTAATGAAAGAAGGAATAAAAGAAATGATACGTTGTTAAGTCGAGCTATGTTAATTTTCTTTTTTAAAAGTGAATTAATTTTTATGTAATTATTATTTCTATGGTTTCAAGTTGATTATAAAAAGGTTGAACCCCAACCTTAGGGGCTCCCACCGACCCTGCCCTGAGCCATATGAAATTATTTACCTAATAATAAAAAAGTACAAGTTTCTGAAGTAACAAACAACATAATATTAAAACTTTTAAATGAAGCAAATATCCCAAATAAATAAATAAATAAAATATATTTTTCATAGCTCCTTAAGACAGAAGTTAACGTATGAAACAAGAATTGGTTGTCACTTTCTATCTCTATAATGTCACTCGGTCGAGAATGAGACATGAAATAGATAAATAAAAGTTGATGTCACAACCCACGCGGGGTAACACGTGACTTTGGCTGGGAATTGCCGTTTTCTTACATATTAAAAAAAAAAAAAAAAAAACCCCATAATTTCAAAGGAAATGATACTATTTAGCTCATAGTATCTTAGATTGATGTTGTAGTAACTTACCTTGAAAATTAAGTCATATTGATTATAATTATTAACATAATGATGGATTATATCCTCATTGTATTCTTATCATTATACATCATCGACGATGGTTTTGATTAAGAGATAGTAAAGAGACTTACTAATACAAAATTGGACTAGGTATTTAAAGTGAACAAATTTTTTGGTTGAAAATCATCGATGAAAGACAATTTACTAATTAATTAAAGATTAGGGACAAAAAGTGCAACGTGACGAAAAAATTAGACAAAAATGTTATATTAAATAGAGATTAAGAACTTTTCTTGCAATTAAAATTTGAGGCATTATAAAAATGGGTTTACAAATAAAAGTCTTGTGTACCCACAAATTTCCTTATTTACTTTTAAATAATTTTTAGTAGGTTTTATTATTAAATTTTAATTCGACTATTGTGAATGATTAATCATTACTCGATCCATAGTGCCAATTATCAAGTTATTCAACTTCCCACTGATCATTATTTAACTTCCACTAATCTTGTAAAATAGATTCAAGCTCTAAAAGAATGTTTTAAGAAATTAGTGGGATGACTCAAGAGTAACTAGTCTCGACCCATGGTCTTCCTCCACAAGCCATTGCTCCGTCAAGCTTTCACCCATTGTAGAAAATTTCTCGTAGGAGTCTAGATCACGTCACCACTCCAATTTTGGGGTATAAGGAGCGCTCAAAGTGATCATAGCAATTTAAAGCTGGCTCGAAGTGGTCATAGCAATTTAAACCACTATGCTTAACGAAAGATATACTGTGCATCAAGAACGAATAAAAGAGAAGAAAAATGTCGATCCAAACGCTAAATGCAATGAATTATTAATAAATTTACACCCAGATTGGAGCAAATAAATAACAATCACGCCAGAAAACTGAAATCAATGAGAAGGAAGTTAATTACACAGAATGAAGCCAGTAGAAAAAGCACACCATTACACATCAATGGACTACCAGATTAAGGTTAGAGGAGGGGAAAAAACTGACAAGGCACTTTCCCAGTCTTCCCACATAATTGTAAAGACATTTCTATTCACCGTTTTTGTCAAAAATAGATTCGACCCAGCCATTCAAGAAAGATGACATGATAAAAGCAAAATTTAGCTAACAAAATCAAATTCACTTTCCGTCCGTGGGTGGGGAAGAAGGGATTGATCGACTGATCCGATCCTTCCAAGAGAAGAGATAGAGATAGAGATTTTGCATAGATTACCACACAGATGGCATCTTTCCTCCCGAAAATCAGAAAGCATCAGTAGTGTTATCCAAGTGGACAGCTCCTTCCAACTAATGTACATGTCACCGATCGATCGATATATGCCCCCCCACCGGTCCTTCTGTGCTCATTGGCACGCTTCTTTAGGAATAGAAGAACTTTTAATTTCCGTGACATTTGAATTTGTGCCAACGACCTCGGTTGCGATTTCCCAGCCACCACTACTTCTCCCCCAACTGGAGTGCAAAGTGTCAGGTTGCACACTGGGGCCTCGTCTATCAGAACCAAGAGCAGAATCAACTTCCGAGGAATTATGATGCGGCACATCACTCCCTCTGCCGCGAATACCTGCTTCTATGTCTTCAATATTATGACGCTGGGAGATCTTTAAAAGATCTCCACCTATGTCCATATCATCTTCTACCTTCATGCGACGGTCATCTGTATCTTCAGCTTCCCGGGTGGCGGGGAAAGTTGATCTTTGGGCCTCCTCTTGTACAAAGGCTCGGAAGTTGTTCTTCGAAGGTTTCACCTTCGTACAGAACACTTCAAGAAAGTTATTTAAACAACCACGATCATAAACATTGATTCGGTTATCAGCTCTATATCGGAAATTCTCATAGGTCGTCTGTCAAAAGATGAACAGGAATAAGAAGTTTAAGAATGCAAAAAATGTCCTGGAAAACAAAACATCCACACATAAATTCAGAAATCTAATTATGGTTTGAAACAGCGGATGACAGAGACATATATCCCATCATTTAAAGAAATGAACTTGTCAATACCCCTTATGCCCATTGCTATCAATCAAGCACCAATAAAAACAGCAATTCAATAAGAATACACACAAAGGCACAGTCGTTATCCAGAAACTTGGTGGAATATTTAGTAAAAAGATACTGAGGATGCACTTCCAAAATTATATCTGGCCAGTTATGTACCATGAACTTGTCGTTTTCTTATCTGGTTACCTAGATGACAAATACAGAGGGGTTACTTGGAAGAGTTGTACGGTACATAACTGGCGATATTATACATGTACGATAGTTCACCTTGAACAAAAAAGTTATGCGATTAACAATCTTTTTATCTTTGTACAAAGACTTGAAAGAGACCACTGTGTAGCCTTCCAAACAGGATTCAGTAAAAACTTTCCGGTTTTTTCTACGTATTTCAAACAACTGCAGAACGCCCAATTAATATTTAATTTCACAATGCAACATTCATAAATTAATCTGAAATATTTGGCCTTTTACCAGCAAAATTTTCCCCGTAGTCAAACACAGACTCGTACATGACCATATAAAATTTTCAGAAGCAGCTTACAGTGAAGTTATAATATTCCTCAGTTCAAACCTAGTCTACTAATTACTAATCAGGATTCACTAACTATATTTAGGACTTTGATTCGCAGGCTAGTCTCCCAAACATAGTTGGCAACAATTACTCAAATTTAGAAATCTCTTCTTGAATAGTAATCTAGTGCAGCTTATAAAATTTAATTTCTGATGTAATTTGAGCCTTCCAAGATTTCACTGTCAATTGGCTCATGTGTTGCATGCTGTTTTATGAGCTTTTCAGAATTGGCGTAATTTTTTCTAGGTTTTCTTTGTTTAATGTGGTTGATTCTGGTTATCAATTATTCTCTATCCTAGTGCACCTTAGTTTCCAATTTTTGGAACTTGAACCATTAACAAAATTTCAGCATGTATAAACTCAAGTAAAATCCTTCAAATTTCTCCCATAAAATATTGTGTGAACGTACAACACTTTATATCAAAATAAACGAGGTATCTTATCTCAATTAATTTTTAAAGTTGATTCTAGTCATCCTCTGATAGCTTTTTCTTTATATAAAAAGCTTTGTCTACAATATTTTTGCGAACATGCACATAACACTCGATATAAAAGGGAGAAAAACGGAGAATTAGAAATTATATAAATAGGACTGGCAACAAATACAAGGAATTTGTAGACACAAAACAAAGATCGTGAGGGTAGGAAGCAAATTTTAGATGCCATCACTTCTGACCAACCACCACCATAAAGCGGGATGAAACTCGCATGAAGCAACATTTAGATGTCATTACTTCTAACCAACCACCACCATAAAGTGTGATGAAACCGGCACAAGGAACAATGGAAGTTAGAATAACTACTGAAGGCACCAGGCAACAACTAAATTTAAAACCTCAGTACCACCAAAAAAAAAAAAAAAATTACTAATGAGGATGGACTGCAAGGGTTCTCAATCATAAAATTTTTTCCCTTTCTCAATCCATGCCCCCATACAAAAAAGTGAAGACAAAACAACACATAGGAAAAAGGAAAAAAGATAAGTGGGAAAAAGATGACCTAGATGAATGGGGGAAAAAGGAAGTTATTTCCATACACTTCCATTTCTGTGTCTAAATCATACATTCACGGCCAGACCGAGAAAAACTCCCCAGAAATGTATAATTCTCTTTTCCTTGGTTACCCATTGCCTGAAAAAAAAACCTAGACAAATGGAGAAAGGTAGTTATTTCTTTACACTTCATTTCTGTATCTAAATCATACATTCACAACCAGGCCAAGAAAAGCTCTCCAGGAAGGTATAATTCCCTTTTCGTTGGTTACCCATTCTGAAACCCTCATCCCAGCTACTTCCCCCAAACCGTCAAATCAGGGGAAAAAAAAAAGAAGTGAGGAAGTAGCTGTTCCACTTTCGCCAAAGGGTAAAACAAACATTTTCTTCTCCCACACACTTTTTAATATCTCCAAAAAAATGTAGCCAAGATACTAAGTTTAACACACCATTAAGCAACAGTGGGACTGGAACAAAACTAAAAGGCAGGTAGACAGAAAAGAATGTGTACAAATAATATTAGTCTCAAATTGTCTCCATAATATCTTGTTTAGAATTGCCAATCTCAAATCAACAAATATCCCAATAACTAACATAAAACATGGTGACAGACTATCACACATGTATAAGAGAAGAGTTGTTGCAGTGCAACAATAGCTACACATTTAACTAGATATAGTTCCATATTCTAAATAGTTTATGGAAATCTCTGACAAACAAACTAAACAACCTAATAATAATGAAAAGAAATTTAAAACCTAAGAGACAAGAAAAAAAATCTCAGACAAACAAACAAATGGAAAAGCTAGTATTAAACAAGATAACAACCTAATAATAATGAAAGAAATTTAACACCAAGCAGATAAGAAAAGTAACTGACCTGATTTGTGCTTATCAGATACAAGTGAAAGCCAGTTAGTCCACCAACAAACCACAGGGAAATAAAACAATATGCCATTAAAATCACAGATACAGGAGATTCTTTCATTGCCTTCCAGACTGTGCTCTGATGGTCGTCCATCTGAATCTTGATGTAAAAAGCAGATATGGCAAATACGTAGATGCAAAGAAGTGTAGCGGAAGCAACAAAACAAAAGAAATAACGGTAGTTCCGCTGCACATTCAAGGGAAGGAAAGTACTATAAGAATCAATTAGGGTAATGGTGCAAGGAAGCAGCTAAAAAATGAGAGAGAAAACAAGTAAAAAGGTCAATGAGAAGCAAGAGCAGGAGAAGAAAGAAACGAAAATAACATTATCAGTCGTGAAAATCATACCAATCCTATACATTGACCCACCCAAGGGCAGTGGTGATCAAAATGCTCCACACAGTTGTTACAAATGGAGCAGTGCGAGCAACGAGGAGGGCGATACAGCATGCAGGTATCACAGTATTTAACTCTGACAGGGATCCCATTAACCATTACTTCTTTCGTTCGAGGGAATTGGAGGCTTGGTGTTTGTCTTCCACCAACCTCCATCGATGCTGAAGTGTCATATCGAAACTCTTCTTCAGGTGGATGTGAATTACGGGGAACAATACCAGGATCCCGAGATGATGTAAGAAGAAGAAGTGCCAATACCTATCAAAATGAAATAATGAATTATTCCAGTGATACCTAACTTTAGTTTATTAAAAGCAGATGCCTACCTTAAACATTCCACTTAAAATAATATTCTGCAATATCCAACTTAGACAGCCTTTCACTACAATCTAAGCAGCCATTCAGCAAAGTGCACGTCGTCACCTAAGACATCCTATGCACCCACATTAGACAGTACTATTAAGAATATTTGTGGTCTTTCCTGTATTCCCTATCATGCTGTATACAAAAAGACATTTTATTACATGTAAGAGTGAGAGGTTGGTAGTACACAAATAAAATGCTGTTCAAGACCTTCTTCCTTTTTGTATGGACTTTACCAACTTTATACTAGCATAACCAAGAGGCCAAACTGACCTAATCAATAGAACAACCCAAACTAGCTTAAAAAGCTATCATTTTACAGTCCAAATCAGCAATGCACGGCAGGACTTAGCTATATCAAAACAAGTGCTGGAACAGTGACATGACATCATCTGCCAGCTTGACTCATATGAAGTTTAGAATCTTCTGGTCTTTGTTAACTGACCAGCATCTTAGAGTCAATGACATACCTTCTGAGAGACGACTTAAGTTGTTCAAGCATCAATTATAAGGTTTCTTGGGTGTTTTAAACAATTTAGTGGTTCTAGTCTCAAATGTAAATATTAATGTATTCATATAAAAATTGAATTTGAGTTCATGATCCACTGGTTCATAGTTCATCAGGTGTGCCAAATTCAAATTTAAAGAAATGGAACCAAATTGATCATATACTATCCTGAATACTACCAGTTAGTTAAATAGCATAAACTATATCCACTGATCAATGCCTAGCAAGTTCATCTGAGATCATTCGAGATTGAGCCATCCGAATTTATTAATAAAATTAAGATGAGAAGACACCCTATCATAAACACAAAATACACATTGCTTTTGAAAATCCTAGTGGTCAGACCCTCTAGCTTGAAATAGCCTGATCACCTCTAGGGTTTTAGAATCCAGAAAATTATCCCCAATCAATGAGTTGTTTTCTCACTGATTGACTTGGACTCTATGTACACAGTTGCTGACAAAGCATTGCTGTTAGATGTCCTAGTTTCACATCCTTCATACTTTTCTTTGCTGGCTCCAGCATTTGAAACTAGATTCAAAGCTTCCTCGAGTGCACTTGCTTTGCATCTCTAACATCTCTTACAAATTCATACCTTCTACCATGAACTATGCTTTCCCTTAAAGACCTATAAACTAGTTTACAAGTATTTTGAGTACTTGAAAAAATGTAAACACAGATCTCATCAATCAATGAGTAAAGATTAAGAGAAAAATTAACAGTTTGGATGTCAATATAACCTTACCCATATAAGTAATGAGTGACTAGGTAAGCCTTAAATTCCATACATCAGTCATCAGCAAAGAAATTAAGGCATTTTCATAATAATTAAAGCAAAGTAAAGTATTGAGTAAAGGATTTGAGGAACTAACATAAATAGTGAAGATGATTGTGATAACCAGAATTGTATATCCTGCATTATATGGTGAAAACTCATGGCGAAGATGCCTTACAACGAAAACACAAAAGATAATGACTGGGACGATGATTAGCATTAAGGTGACAAGCAGTGACCTAGCATCAGGGCCAAAAATCAACCTCCCGCCAAGAAAAAATTTCTGCAAAGATGGACAATAGATATGTCATATACAAAAAACACAGATATAGTTCAACACAAGTGTTGTTATGTCAATTAAATAAAACTAAAAGTCAAACCACTTAGATTAACAGGTTCTGCACAAATAATTGTAGCAGAAAGATCAAGCATATGAAACATTTGTCTCAATGAATATCTGAAGTCACAACTGAAAACTTGATGAATTTCTGCTTCTCCAACCGTAAAATGCAAGCATTTCAGTTATCATATTTGGTCTCTCAGCAGTAAGAGGTTAGGAATAAGACCTCCCCCTATTGGGCAAATAGAAAACTATATATAATAACATTTATCCCATCTTCAAACATGCAGGAGAAACAATCAGTCCAAGAACTCAGTGTCATTCACCACACCCCCACACATGCACACACACAGAAGAAGAAGAACAATTCGGGAGCTCATTGACTGTTAGCCATCATACAGATCATCTTTTACATGGCCCAATTCAGAGAGCTGCCATTTCACCCACCCCCCAAAAAGAAGAACAATTCTGCAACTCATGTATTGTAGAAGTCACCTTTTTCAGGTGACAAATATACAGATTTTCCTTTGCATGGCCCCAGTCAGAAATCCTGTATTGCCACAGTCACGGGTATACTGTACACTAAGCACCATAGGTATTAGCTATGATAGCCAGTTCTTACATCTGTTCTGCCTCCCCCAACCAACCCCCAACGGATACACCTATTTAAGATTCCATTCTCGATAAATTCCTGTTCTCCAACAAAATAACAAGAGTTTAACATAAGACTCTCTAGATTTCATTTTTCGAATAGCAGAACTCTTCTCAAAATTGTCCAACATAGCTAGAAAAGTAGGTTTATAGGCAGAATCAGCACCACAACCAGAGACCCAAAAAAAATAAAAAAAAATGCACCACCTCTGGGCAGTATAAAGTCAAGTGCAGGTTGAATTCTTTTTACATCATGATGCTTGCATAATTTCATAAACGGGTGATTGCGAGACTTGAACTAATGACCTCCATGTACAAGCCACCAATATAATGTTCAACCAACTCATCTAAAAACTTAATAAAGAGGAAACACATTTATTTATTTCAACATTTCCTATTACAACACTATACCCCTAGTGACAAAAAACCAATATTACACAATAGAAAATAGATTTTTTAATTACCCATTGAATTCCACGACCTTTTAACTTTGCTAGGTTCATACCCACTCCTACGTAATCGAAATTAATGTCAGAAATCCAGTGGTTCCAGTGCTAATAGGCAGTGAAACTCCCCAGAAATATGGTAACGTATTAAAGAACAATTTATGCTAAACCAAAAAATTAAGCAAAACCCAGAAAATCTGAATAAAACCCAGATAGTAAAAAGTCTCACATTGCTTCCTTTCCAAACTTCGTGCACGCGCTTAGCCATCTGGAAAGAACGAAGGAAAAGAAACAGAGACGCCCGCACGCTGCTCTCTGCTAGGCTGGGAAGGAGTTGAAGATTCGTAACTTGCAGTAACCGTCCATCCTCCCCTTTCACGAAAAATACCACCGTGAGAGTGAATCCTTTAGTGTATAAAAAAATCCTATTAACAGCTAATATTGAAATCGTTGATGGGGTAAGGTGAGTTTGAAAATTTTTGGTCGTTTTGTGGGTTTTCTTTCGGGATTTTTCAAAGGGTCTTTGGTTTTGTGATCTATGTGTGTTGGATTTGGAATTTGGAGGTTTACTGAGTCAGTATTTTAATGGAATGTTTATGGGGAAAAACGCTAGCTTAATCATTCTCTCTTCCTGTGTCACCAGTTGGAGTAGTGTGAGAGAGAGGCAATAATTAATTCCATCCGTTACAAAAAATAATTAAAATTTCAAATTTCTTTAGCAATTAAAGTTGTATATAGCATACATTTTCAATTTTGGCATTGGGCTTGAAATTTATACTAAAATCATGCATGCGAGGTGGCGACAACTAGGGAAATAAGTCATTGCCAAGTGCCAACAACGTATTAAGGGAGAATTGCAGTAGGGTCCCAAATTTTTCATATTTTTGTAAATTATACTCAAATCTTTCATTTTTGTATCCATAGTCCCAAACCTTTCTTATTGATTGCAGTTGGAGGACATATGGATAAAATCCGTCCATTTGACCGTTAGTCAACCAAAAAATCAATTTAACCACAGTTGGATTAATTTTAAAAGATTTTATATTTTTTCAACAAACTTATTAAAATTATAAATAAAATAAGCAAAATTTAAAAATAAAAATAAAAATATTGAGAACTAATCATCTTCCTCCCCACCTCACGGATCGAATCATGATAGAGTTTTCTGAATCTTGACCTCCACATGGTAATTTCTCCCTTGAGAGTTTGAAAATGTTCAAATCAACCCAAAATCTAGAATAATCTAATACACATACCAAATTAAGAATTACAATCACAGAAATTAGGGTTTTTAGGGTAGATGAGTTCTTGATTAGAAAATGCCAATCCTTATAAGGTAAAAGAATTTATTGAGTCAACTCTTTGAAGTTGAGCATCTCGAATTATTGAATCTTTGTTCTAGGTTATCGATTCACCATTTATGATTAATGGTTAAGTTTTTGTGTGTAATAAGTTCTACTAAGTACGAAGGGAATGCAATTTGAATAAAAAGGTGATTTTGTTAGAATAAACCAGTTTTCATCTTCCAATGTTGCTTTTTCTTTGTGGAGAGAGAGGGTTAGCAATGGTAGCACCGATGTTGCCGGCGTGGATTTTGGTTTGATTGATTGTTAGAGGTGAGGTTAGAAAGAATATGAACGATTCTCATACATTTTTATTTAATTTTTAATTAGTTTATTCAAAAATATAAGATTACAATATTGTCATTTTAAAATTAATCCAAATGTGGTCAAATTGATTTTTTTGGGTCGACTAATGGTCAAATGAATGTATTCCATTCATATGCCCTTCAATTGCAATCGAGATGAAAGGCTTGGGACTATGAGTGTAAAAATGAAAGATTTGGGTAGTTTGCAATATTTTAAAAGGTTTGGGACCCCAAGTGCAATTCTTCCTCTTTTTAAATAAGGAAATTTTTATATTTTGTTATCAACTTTTACAAAATGTGGTATATCTATCCTTAACCATTTTTTTATTTTTATTTTTTTGGCATAATTCATCTCCAATATTTTAATTACCGGGCATTCCTTTCATTTTGGTCATTAAACGATGGATTTGTCCTTTTTATTAAATGAATAAAAACAAAAAAAGCATTTAAACAAACAAGAATAAGAAAAAATTACAATTGGAATCTCATAATTTCTCAAAATAATACAACTAAATCTATTTTAAAATAGTTAAATAAATAATATCACATTAAAAATTTTGAAAATTATTCATCTCCTTCAATTAAGTTCACCTACCCACCCGTTTATATACTCATAAACATTTATTAATTTTCCCTAACGCCATTTAGATTTTAGATGAGATGGTAAAATTCTGATACTACAATATTTACTGAAAACTTCGATGCAACTTTTTGCAACTATAGAGAGACATGCTAATTTTAGTACAGCTCACGTTCTTGTAACATATTCTGCTGAAATTGCATCACTTCCATAAAATAGAAGAAAAGGAACTCAATTTTATCATTTGCTGTGTGTAATTTAATAGAATTACCATAACATATACAAGAGACTTGTCAAGTATATTTCAAAAGGAAAAACTCCCTGTATTAAAAAAATGAAATAGCCGTGACACATACTAAGTGGAATGAGGCAAAAAAATACTGAACAAATTGCTCCAAGTACACTGAAACATTAGCTACAAAGTTGACAGTGGTTCAAGCCTCGAATGTTGATAAAAACTCATTCCAGATCTACAATTCCAAAGTTGGAGAGGAGAATTTTAACTTGATCAACGAAGTCCGACCCTGTTGCATACTTTGTTAACGTTCCCACAGCAAAACCAAACGTTGCCCATCTGTTCAACTAATATTGGACACACATAAATGATCTTATACAACATGAATATAGAGCTAAGATAAATCAAGATCAGACTAATAGTCGTGTCTGGTGAAAAATAACATGAATACCTTCATAAGAAGCCATGTTTGACACTCAGTATTGCACACAATTAGACAATAGATTTTTCTTTTTTTCTTATTTATCAGTGAGACTAAGCATGACTTGAATTCCAAATGAAAGGCATTAAGGCCACGAAGGAATGAGCTAAGGTGATTCTCTTCTGTCTATTTCTCTTTTTTCTTTATGATCTCAAGTTAGTTGTTTCTCAACTCACTTGAAGAAGAAAGAGAAAAATAAGGTTCTAGTAGAAACAGGATGCAAGCATTAGCAAGTGCATTAAGGCTAATTATGGAGATGTAGAGCACCACTTCTGCAATTAGTTTAAGCTAGTTAAAGAGACTCAGACCAGCCAACAACCTAAGCGTGATTTCAACTAAGAATCAAATTTTGCATGGCACACAAACCAAAGATGTTTTAATTTCAAATTTGCAAGAGTAAAGAGCAATGAGACTGATGCTGAAATCATCTTGAGATTAATTTTCTCATGAATCTTATGAGTGTACAATAAGACACAGGTATGTCCTCTACTATTCTATGAAAGCTAGGTAGAATGAATCTTATTTGATTGTAAGGCACGGACATTCTTGTCTTACTTTGATCCTCAACAATGCTGTGTTCACCAATTTGATAACATTACTAGGTTCAGAACTTGGAATTTGACAGTGATTATTTTTAACTCCACTGATATTGATTTCTACCTAAGTTGATGACATGTTTATTCTTAATACCACTGTCTCCCTCGCCCCTTGTCCAAGTCTCAAATGATACACAGATTGTCTTCAAAGTCCTTCCCATCGAACTTTCTAGTTTAATGTCTTCCACTTTTATGCAGAGCTAACCAAACAATCAAGTAGAATTATGAAACTACAAAGATTATATAAAACGAGTTTTACAGTTTTTGGAATGTTCTTGTCGCCATAGGGAGAATGGAAAAGCATTGGTGAAATTTGTTAGAGATGATGGCATTTACCTTTTGTCTAGAAATCAAAGCAATCTTTTCTGGTACTTTCCTATACATTATTCAAATATTTCTTATTTAAAAAACTTAAGATGGGATAGTGTAATTATAAAAAGAAGCGGGTGGTTAGACAAGGTTTTCATAAAATTTGAATCCGATTAAGAGTTATCCTACTCAAAACACTGGATAGACGTAATGAAAAAGTAAGGTACTCAATATCACAAAATCAAGACATTTGCAAATAAGCAATTGGTGGTTCTCAAGCAAGAAATCAAAAGCAACACATGTATAAAAGCCTTAAAGAGTTGTGACCTTTTCACGCAGGAAAAAATTAGGAAAGACGCAACCATCCATGTGGGGTTATGATTCTACAAAGCAATGTCTATCCCAACCATTCCAACACTCCGACTAAAATTGAACATAAATAGGCACAATCTCATTCATCCAAAGAACGAAAATAACTCTCCGGTTTCAAATCTCTTTAATTTGTTTGTTCAGGATCATTGATCACCATTCTAACAACAAATTCACACAACCCCATGTGTTTCTTCAATATAGGCCTCTATTCAAAGTCATTATATACATCGATAAGTACTAAAATCCTCATTGTATTGCATGTACAGAAGCTTTAGCATTGGCAAGTGCACAAGGCTATTATGGAGCACATATAGCACCACTTAGAAATCAGACCTCTATGTTTTCCAAGTAGAACCAACAATTTCCTGTGTAATTTAATTGAAGAGTGAAAGCAGAAAAATGATGGGCTTCTGACTAAGCTAGTAAAATTTTGTAGCCCAGACACAACTAAGGGGTTGGGATCATTTGGCAATCAATTTTAGAGCAAGGTCTACATGGGCACCAAGAATATATGATTTCCAACAAGTAACATGAGGTGAATAATTTTCATCTCAATTATATATCTTCAGTTCATTATCCAATGACTAATTTTCTATCAAGATTCAGTAATCCGAAAAATAAATCATCTAGAATATGGGTCCTAATCCAATTACACAAAATATGATCATGAAAAAATTGAAAAGTTACTAGAGAGAGAAGACTATTACCTGCCATTGGAAATTTCATTCTTGCCAATGAACCCAAAGAAAGGACCCTGATCAGCTTCTTCTTCTTAAAGTACTCTTGCGGCTCCTTACCTTAGCCTTCTGTCTCTGAAACTCCAAAGTAATCACATTCTTTTCCGCAACCGCTACCCGTGCGGCCGTGCACTTGGAGTAGGAGAAGTAGCCGTTGGTGCCGATGGTGGTGGTGGTGGTGGTGAAGATGGTGGACCTGGCTTTAAAGGTGGAGGAGCCACCGGTCTTCTGAAAGGGCCTTCAGCTTGCGAATTCCTGAGGGCTGAGGGTAAAAATGGTTGTAGGATTGGATGCAGAGAATCTACAAGCGGATGATGAAGATGAACAAGGTGGAGATGATAAAGGATTGCGAAATTTGAAGCATGGGAAAGAAGGTGATGATGATACTGACATTTTTTCTATATAAAATTCTGTAACAGTTTTATTGATAATTGTCGAATACTAATATTTGCAATTGATTACTGTCATCCTATATCCTATATGGCATACATATTATACATCAAATCATTAATCATTACATGTATGTTACGTAGGATATCTATAATATTAAGCAACTACAAATAACATTATTCGATAATTTATTGGTGGGAGTGTGAAGAAATGGCAGAGAAGTTCGGGTGGTGGATTTGAGAATTTGGTGATTATTTGCCGGTTGATGGATAAGACACGGCCAAATTTGTGTGCGACGGTGGTTAGTCTACAAGCCACGTAAAGAGCAAACTTATAATCAATTATAAATTTATAATTTTTGACAAACATGAAATCGAGTTAATTATTATAATGATCACTGAACTTAAGTTCATATCTTTAAATGACCACTAAAGTTTAAAATGTCAGTTTTGGTCACTGAACTTAGGTTCATATTTTTTATTGCTAACTGAACTTAAGTCATGTCTTCGATTGCTCACTGAATTTAAAATGGTGAATTTTGATCATTGAAGTTTGGAATATGATCTGCGTTACTCACTAACATAACTGTTGAACTTTGAAAAATATCGAATTTACAGTGAGTAATATACAGTATTTTTCAAAGTTCAATGAGTGATGTACAATATTTTTCAAAGTTCAGTGTCCAAAACTCAATATTTTAAACTACAGTGAGCAATCGAAAATATGGACCTAAGTTCAGTGACCATTGGAATAATTAACTCCATGAAATCAATAATACATCTTTATAACCCTTTAAAATCTTAAGCGTACACGCTTTTATTAAAAGTAACAAAAATAAAAATAAAATAGTGACGAGACTTGATTTAAAACCTTTTTTCCCCTGTTTAAGTTCTTTAACCCAAATGCTTGGACTTTATAGTTAAAGTTAAAGGACTTCTACTAACACCAAGACAAAGATACGGTCACATTAACACGTCCATTTATCACTACTCCACATTATTAAAGTATTAAAAATATGCATTTTAATCCTTTTAATAAGAATATTATTACAATTCTCATTTAACGATTTTCATTTCAAGGGTGTCACATAGCAGTTAGGGTGCATATGATTAAAATAACATGATTTTCAGTACTTCCAACCAAGACAAGCAAGACGCGATTGAAGAAGAAAGACGCGTATTATATACATTGAAGAATAAATACATGGTTGAAAAAGAATGACGTATACTATATAGATTGATCTTGTTCATCGGTTCTGCCCGAATCCATGTTACTAGTTTCAATTGGTTTTTTGTAGGTTGCAGGTAGAAGCAGTGGGACTGAAGCAGAAGGAAGCCAAAGATACTCCGTAGTGCTCTTCTGTAGAGAAGATAGCCATTGTTACGGCTTACAGCTCTTTACAAGATCTTAGGGTCATAAATAGTGGTGTCAGTCGGCTGGGCTGGTTAACGTGCCATAATACCAAGCCTGGCATGGCTTGGATGAGCGCGGACCTGTCTCACGCCCGGGTCCACGCTCTTCCAGTCCAGGCCGGACCTGGCGAACCAACCCAACTTTGATACCAAAACATGTAAATCACTACATCAGTGTCCAATCCTTTACATGGTAGAGAGAACATCACTTTAAGAGCACATGATCTTTGTAAAATAGAGAAGTAATAGTAAAAACTAAAACAGTAATTTTCCAGTCAATAAGCAATATATGTTTGATTAATACACACTGGCAATCCTGAAAAGATAAAAGTCAACCCCTCACAAAATCGCTAAGGAAAGCAGTGAAATGCTGTTAGTTGCAACCCACAGGTAACTTCTGCTTTTCATAGTAAGTGCACAGAAGCTATACATTGGTTTTGAGTTACAATCCTACTGCATATTGACATCTGCAACTAACATACAGAATCATAATTCGATTCAGCCTCCCAGCAGAAGAAAAGACATAATATTCCAAATCAAGATGAGAAAAATAGATGAAATTGAAATTCAAGCAAGAATATAAATGCAAAAGATCAATCAACAAAAGCCAGGGAGGGATATAATCTCCGTTTTTTGGGCCCAAAAAATCTCCTGTGTTGCTCCAATTGCAATGCAAAGCACTGATAAGTTGATCTTTACTCGGTGGAATTTTGAGCAACATTTCATTCGTTGCCTTCTTAAAGAAGCCAAGCCCATAAGATGTCCTAATAGAAACCCAAACTACATTATTGTGCATGAACAAGTCCTTTCATTCCCAGGGTCAAATTCACTATCATCATCACTGCAATCACATGGAATGTATCAATTAACACATCAGAAAAGAGCACTCATGTAAATAAATAGATCTCATAAGAAAATCGCAAACATTAGTCACTGCACATCTCCATGAAAGAAGATTTGAAAGGTGAACACACATTAGTCAATAATAATTGCACATAAAGTAGTATAATGATTTATGAGCTTAACTAAAAATACAGATGCCAAAAGTTGGTATAAAGGGTCAATTAGATAAGCACGGGCTGTGGAAATCAAATGACAAAACTACTAACATGAGCATAAACAGTAACCCGAGGCAGCACATTTCCAATCAAATAAGATAAACTTATCAACTAATTTTTGAACTAATCACCAACAAAAAAGGTTACAAAACAAATGGAACACTATTCTTCAAGATGGTAGCTGCATATTAGCAAAACATCCAACTCAAAACTGACATCAAATAAGGGGACCCAAAGGTTTAGCATACTAATTTTGGATGCTGATGCTGATATTGACCAATCTACATTTGATAACAGGAACTACAAAGTACAAAGACAGAAGCAAGTAATGAAGCCTTATCCCTGGTTTTAATCTATTTCTCTATTTTGCTGGGTACAAGGCAAATTCCTTAGTAGAATCTCGATTATTTAATGGCTGATAAATTAATTTTGATTAAATAATATTTTTGGCATGTTGTGACTTGGAGATAATCAGCTAAATTAATAATTCGCTAAATTTATAAGATAATACATTATAAAATTTCAAATAGATCCCACTAATATAAAATAATAATTTCTTGATATATAGTGCTTATGATTCGATTATGAAGCATTCTTAAAATATGACTCAAGCATTGTTTGTTTCTTCTTGAATTGATGTTGCATTGGACCATATCACTAACTTTTCTTAACCTAGTAAGAACGTCTAGTGCATTTTCTGATACTCCAAAAAAATTTATTCAATGTCATCACCGCTTTGAGAGCTTCTTTTTGTGAAATTGGCTACATAATAGAACAATCATCTTTAACTTCACCATCTTGATCATTTTTCATGACACGCTCAATTATCTGCTTGTGAGTCAACATTTCTACAAACGTAATACCTTGACAAATTAATAAGTTATTAATTAATGAATAAATTAATAGATTACTAATTTATCGATTAAATATTTGCTAAATTAATAGATTTTATTTCGTCCTAAGGCTATTAATTAATGAGGTTTAATTGTTGATTATTCAATCAATTGAAAGACCTTGTTTACTACTAATCTTCATTCCCTTTCCAAGTATTACTCATTCGAACATTCACAGGACTTAATTCAACAAGCCAAAACACGTTTTAAACTTCTTTTAATTGATGTCCTATAGATGTTATTTTATCATATCACAAGTTCATGTCTACATTAATGTTATCAAATTCTTAATCCTATCCATTTCCAGCATCCTCATGCTTATTATGACAATTATCTTCATAACCCAGCACCTTGTATGGCAGACCATAGCTGGCCAAACACAGCCTGACATTTCTAAATTAATACTCCAATAATTAATAACCTCTTACATTTAACAAAATTTCATGAAAACAATTACGTTCTACAAGCATAATTTGATATTTCTGCTATCTAATAATTAATAGCGACAACAATTAAAATAATTAACAGAATCACATTCCCTAGAGAACCATATATCTATTATGCCACAGTTCTTGGATGCTTAGCCATGAGATCATTTGAGGCCATGTTTTCATATAGTCGGTGCTTAGCAAGGATGTACCCCTATAGATACTAGACTCTTGTTTTCATCTTTGTGGTATTTCTAAAGTTTCACATGCACCCTATAAATAATAGACTCTTCTCACAAGTTTTGTATTACTGAAATATTGGCACACTAATTATACTTGTTTTGTCAATATTAGTCAATTGAATAAAATACTCTATTTCTCTATCAATTAATTCCTTGCTTTCTATCTTGTTGTTTGTTTACGATCATACACTTCATACCGTATCATATACATTATCTCGATCCGTTTTATTCCCCAACAAGTGAAATTTGAGCTATTGATTATGATTTGTTCGAGGTTTTTGTTATTTATGACAGTCATGAAGTATAAAATTTTGCTCTTGGATTATAATATAAAATTCTCGTTGTGGCAAGTGAAGATACGAGCTATATTCGTGCAGATGGATTTGGATGATGTGATGTGATTTGACAAAATATCCACAACTTGGACAATGAGGAGAAACAACAGAAGAAAGAGAAGGCACTTTCACATATCCATCTTCATCTCTTTAACAATATTTTTAGGAAGTTTTGAAGAAGAAAACAACAGTTGGATTGTGGTTGAAGTTGGAGTAGTTGTGCATGACTAAAAATCTTACAAACAAATTACATTTGAAGCAAAGGTCATATTCTCATCGCATGGATAAAAGCGGATCTCAAGGAAATCGTCGCTGATTTGAAGAATTTAGAGATAAAAGTATGATAAAGAAGATTTGGCCTTCATCATTTTGTGTCCACTACCCGCTTCGTTTAGAGACACTATCTTGTATGGTCGTGATACGCTCACCATTGAAGATGCGTATGATGCCTTATTTTCAAAAAAGAAGATGAAACATCTGGTTGGATCTGAAGTTAGAGATGGAAAAGGCCTTTTTGTTCATGGTGATCAGAGAAAGGGTAAGTTGATGTCAAACTTCAGTAATCGGGATTGTTATTATTTCAAGAAGAAAAGGCACATTAAGAGGGATTGCAACAAATTGTAGAAGAAGGTCATTTGAACTGGGAAGCAATCAAATACTCAAATGAGACCAACATAGCGGAGAACTATTTGACTAATGGAGATATTTCGACAATTTCTGACATGAAATCCAAACCTGATTTTTTGTAATTTTAGGGAACCCAATCTTTGGGTTCATGTATTCGTGTTGGATGCTGTGAACGAAGAAGAGTATTTGTGTTGGAAGAAGTTTTGTTTTGGTTGAAAAGTTCGAATTTTTCGTTGTAGTCGGATTTATTTTTTTAGGCGGAGAAATTTTGGAGTTTCATTCGTTACATAAGAATTTATGTCAAGGTAGAGATTGTTGAATTTTTTTACTCAAATTAGGTTGAATTTTTTTGAAAAAATATCGTTTCCTTTATTCCACGCGCTTTTATTGGAAAAATATTAATTTCCTTTATTCCACGCATTTTTATTGAAAAAATATTGTTTCCTCTATTCCACGTGATTTTTTATCTTGTTTCCATCTTTGTGGTATTTCTAGGATTTGGCATGCACTCCTATAAATATTAGACTCTTTTAACACGTTTTCTTCATATTAGTTAATTGAATAAAATACTCCGTTCTCTATCAATTAATTCTTTGCATTTTATCTTATTGTTTTTTTGTGATCATATCCTTCATATCGTGTCATATATATTACCTTGATTCCACTTTATTTCCCAACACAAGCTCATTGTTATCAAATTAGCATTGATGAAGACTTTTTAATTACCTAGAATATAGTGACATTAGAAAATAGACAAGAAATATTTTTTTAAAGTATATGTTTTACAAATATAATCTTCTCTAGAAATACATAGAAGTGGCTACACAAAAATGTAATGGAGAACATCATGGCTATCATGAAGACCTAACTCAACATGGATACAACATGACAAAAGACTCAACGTGATGGGTTCATCGTGGGGAACAAGTAATGCATCATTGTTATTATCATCATCTTTTGGTTTTATTTTATTTTTACCTTTTTGGTGTGTGTGTGTGTGTAGGTGGGAGTAGAGGAGAGTAGAGGAGGGGGAGGGTTGGGCGGATAATGGAGATTCTATTTAGTATATGAGAAAGAAAAATACATTAAGACAACATTGACAGAAGGGATTAAAGGTTAGACACTATGATATCCCAAGGACAATAGTAACAATCCTAAATAGCACATGCAGCCTCCCCTGAAGCATTCATGCCCGTTATTTGGGTATAAAATGAGGAAGTGAATGCAATTTCTTACTAAGAAAATCAGCCACATCCTACAACCTCCTCGATGTTCAACTCTAATATCATTTGAAACTGCTTTCAAAAAGATACATGTTTACCTAGAAGATATAGTTGAATGCTAACAATTTCCTAACAGTCTTGGTAACAAGATCAACTTCAATTGCCTACCTACATTACAAACTGAAGTCGTTCTCCCATATCTGATAGAAAATTGCAGCATGTCACATGCTTAAAAAATTATGACAGCTCTTATTATGACAAGCCAAGCTAAAAATGTCACATCACGTTCTTAAAGTACCGAAAGAACATTCTACTGCCAGAGCTCAGGAGGTGTTGCTGTAGTGTGTGTGTGTAGCAATTAGAAACCCTTGATCACTGCCACATCTTTAAATAGTAGATATTACTTTACTTGCAGTGAAAAAAAAGGAGTTGCCTGGGTCAAGAAACTCATCATTGATATGATCACAAGTTAAAAAATAATGTGGGTCAACAGGTATATTTAGGTTTTACTAATCAAATGTATTCATGATAGAATAATAAAAAAATATTTGTTGACATGGCATAACTCTTAAAGACATCATATACAAGGTAAACTGTACATCTTTAATGATCAATAGATGTCTTTAACCATGATTGTGTCATGAATCTAAGATCTTCTAGGTTGGGAGGTCTATTACTATGGATATTGTCGTTCTTTTGACAAGCCAGAGCAATCATAATTTTTTTTTTTTTATAAACGTGAGTGTTCAGGCCAACTTTCGTGCACCTCGACTAATCCTGCGGTGCCCTGAAATTTACAGTCGGGTACTCACCTCAATGACCCTAAGGGAATTCGAACTGGTGACTATTGGAGAGTAAGCCTAAGGCTTGACCACTGAACTACTCCTCAAAGTTAAGTCAAGGCAATCATAATAAAGGGAACCAGAATCTCAGAGGGCTCTAAACTCCCCAAACAGCTCTAATGTAAAAATTTGAATACTTAGCATAATAACAAGAATGTCAAGACCCTAAAGACAGCATTCAATCATTGTTAATCTGATCTCTAAAAATTGTCACTGTTAATCACAAATTCTGAACACTACCAATTTTCCCCAACCCCAAAGAAACTTCAAATAAAACCAGGAACCTCAACCGAATTTATCAAAGCTTCTTGCTTTGATAAAGCAGATTTTATGTGTCTTACGGTGTCAAACTACAACTTAGCCTCCCTAAATTTCAATCTATAACTATTAAACCAAACTTCAAATCATACTGCCAAAACAATAGAAATGATGACCAGTCAAGTTACAACTAGAACATGTATATGACATATAAGGAGTGGCATTGCTCAATGCAACATTTTTGGGCTGCCATGACAAGAAAGTTCAAATTTGGCATTAACATGATCTATGACAAACAGCCATTGCCGTCAACAATTGATAACTTCACTCATGTTAACAATATTGTAGGCTCTGAATTATGTGATCTAGCCGATAAAAAGATATGGCATGATATATCAGATAAAATGCAATTCATTACTGCAGGAAAGGAAAATTCTAAATTCACATATTCGGGCATGCATAAGAGTGGAAAACAAGAAAATAGAACCGCACTGCTCAAGAAGAAACAAAGGGCCGAAACCACTAGACTCATATTGTTAATATAAAAATGAAGCATCTGAAGCTCTCTCACCTCATCTCAAATTCCCGGACCTGGTAAAGTTCCCCTCCAGACGTGTCTGTCCACTGCACTTTCCTCCTTTCCATTTGACTATCAATTGTTTTATGCTTTTCAGATGATTCTTCGGGTTCAACACCACCACCACAAGTAGTGGAAGGTTGAATGTCATTCAATGGTTTCTTTAAGCTACTCTTGAGACTAATCTTTCTACCCCTATCATCATCATCATCAACAACAAGATCAGCTGAATCGGTTTCACTCTTACTCTCATAAAAAACAATGGGCTCCGGTGAGACTTCTTGTTGTTGGATAGGGCCCACTTTCAGAGGGGATGGGCTCTCAAGTCCTGCGGCAGTGTGACCAAAGCACACAAAGGAGGCACAGCCGCGGACAGCCCCATTCTTCGTGGAAGCCAGCTGGAGATCAGGATTCGTCCCTTGGTCCACCAACTGGTACTGATTCCACGGTGTCACTCTCATGGGTTTCTCTTCGTTCCTCTGACCCAAAAAAAGAAGGGTTAGGCCCTTACTGTATCCAGATGCTGAAGATGAGAAAAATCCTCCTCCTTCCACTGCCAATAACATCAGTTCTTCTCATCTGGGCACCACCCAATTACTTTCTTTACATTATAATCGCCTCAAATCAACCTAATGCACCTGCCATATGAACAATTACTTCAAAACATAAAACAAAAAAAAAAAAAAAACAAAAAAATTCCGCGGTTCTCTGTACAACTACACAAAATTATCGAGTTTCTGATGAAATGTTAGAGATAACAGACTGGTCTGAGACCAGCCAGATAATTGGAAGTGGGGAACAGATATATACCCCGACAAGAGTGTTTTTGGGCTGGTTCTCTCTAAAAAAATTTCCATTCAGATTATTATCAAAATAATTTCGGAAAGTGCTAGTTCTACTTCATTCGCTTGGATTTCCCCCCGAGATTTACTAACAAAACCACCTTAATTTAACATTAAGTGAAGATCAATCGAACAAGCATTTAAAAAATAACAGAGGAGAAGGGGAAAACTACTCTCAGATTCAACTAAAAAGATTATTGTTATTGGAAATTGACAGCAACAACCTTCCCTTCTAACAAATGGAATGAAATTTTAAAGAATAAGCAACAGTTCAAATAAAAATCGCCATCTATTTACAGTAGCAGCAACTATAAAGTCGAAGATCTCTTCACTATGAAACAAGTAGGGAGCAATTTCAACACGCACGTATGAATATAGTTCACATTAATATATCGATGATGTACATAACGATATATATACAGAAAGAAAGAGAGACTAACAGAGATCTCTGGCAACAATTCACCGGACAGGCGATGCATCACCGATTGACCACAAAAATCTTGAGTAAACGTATAAAACCAGTATAAAATAATTGCTTGAAAAGTCGAACGAAAATGATTTCTGGTAATCTATATACGCAAGGTCACAAAGACGCAGAGATAACTTACGACAGTAAGGAAATTGAATGAGTGATATTACCAATTAAAGGAAAAATAGGGGAGAGTGAACCTGTGGCGCATGATAGTGGGTCCATCAATTTTTTGCTTTATTAATCATTATTATAAAATGTCTTGGATAAGCAGGCTGATGTGGCTTTTACAGAGGTGTCAGGTTTGTTGCCGCATATTTATTTCTTGTCCAAAAATTGAAAATCAAAATTTTAATCTAAATTAATCCCCTGCTCGCCCCATGTTGGTGAAATGAAAATGAGTGAAATAATAATTTTTTAAAAAATGAGTGATTAAAAAAGAAAAAAAAAATTTCGATTATTTCTAATATTATTTTATGAAAGAATATGTGTTTGACAATAAGAGAAAGAAAAATGAAATGTAATGGAATGGAAATTAATAAGAACCAAATGAAGGCTAAAATTAATGATTAATTTTATTCACATTTATGAGATTCACAACTTTAACCACATATTTCATCATTTGTACAAAAATTTACTAAAACTCCAATTTTAATTTTCACCAAACAAGGGCCTAATAACATACCAAAATGCGGGTGCTGCACCAAACACTGGTGGTTGTTTCTTGTTGTAAGTGAATGCAACGAAAAGACCCGGAAATAACGAATAATGAAACAATTCATATATTGACATTTCTTGCTCATTTCAAAATTTCCATTAACTTGTTCAACTGCTAAGAAGAAGCACTTTTTTCTTGCTTGAATGTGGCACTATGCAATAACTTGTAGTTGTGGTATATCTAATTGCTTGTAAGTTCAATATTTCATGTTTTACTTCACTCCTTGATGCAAGTCTTTTCACCAACTCCTAGTTAGTCTTGTGAGATATTCCTTGTTGATTCATACAAATTTTTCTTGTATATTGTGTTCACTGGAGGATCCACGTGGGGTCATGTGGGGTCAAATGACCTCACAGATTTTTGGATTTTCCTTGCTTAAAATGTAATTTTCTGTCAAAATAGTGAGACAATCCAATTAATTTCCCTAACCCAATGACCAAAAAGCCCAAACTCAAATCCAATTGTAGTAGCATATGGTTTTATTTTCGTTAATGATACGTTGTTCGAAAAAAAATCATTTTTGACCCCACAATTCGAACTGTTTGGGTCCGTCCTTAATTGTGTTTTTCATATCTGAACGTAAATTAGTAAAAAAAAAAAATTATTTGTACAGATGAATTCTATAGACAGCTTTACAAATGATGACATGAACGAATTTTAACAGTTGGATTAACTGTATTTTTATGTCAAAAATGATGTGAGATTTTGTCATTTGTAATTTCCGTAAATCAGATGGTAAATCAGGTTATACACTTATACATATGGCTTTTCTCAATTAGTAATGCTTTTGTTTCTCTCTCTTCATCATCAACTTTTGAAAAAGTAGTGAGTTATTGGGTAATTAGAGGAGAAAGGTTGCTTTTGTTCGGTTGTCCGCAGCTGCTTTACCTTTAGGGACACCTGCGCTGCTTTTGTTGTAGTCTCTTCTTGCAATGATATTCATACATGCCTTGTACACACGTTTATGTTGTTTGGCTTAGGATCTTATAATATAAATTAAAGTCAATTTTACTTATAACTAATTTTTTATTTTTTTTGTTACACTAGTAATCAACATGCCTCCCTCCGTATGGCATGATGGCCAGTTGAGATGGGTATCAAGTCGAATAGTTGTTACTTTTAATACTCATTATAATTACACAATAATGTGAAATATCCAATCAATTGTATAACTAGGCAATCACGACTACGTATATACATTGATATGAAGTATATAAACAAGGAGACTATAGTAACAAATATACCTTGGTATAAAGTATAGGACTCAGAGGTTTGGCAAGTAGATATGATTGGCCTACATGCTGTAGGAATACTGATTGCCTGAATTAAATTACTTTGCCCAAAATTTTTTGACACAATGATTGACATCCTCTCGCATGCGTGTGAGTCCACGTGAATAAAAAAAATCTAAAAAAGAAGTGGGTCCCCTCTCATTATAAGCTTTGATCAACCATTATGTCAAAAAAATTCGAGCAGTATAGCATGATTCGTCAAGTAGCTAGCTACCTAGCCAGCATTGAAAGAAAAGTGGACAAATCATTTATTCATTTTAAAAGAAGTGCAAACTCAAATACCGAGTCCAACCCGTCCAACTACTTTCCATTATATAAAATTAGGCAAAAAAGATGACGAAGAAATGCTTACGTCTTTACTTGGCCAAAACTTTATATATTTATTTTTTTACATCTCGAGTGTTTGAGCGTACATAACTATTATAATTCCCTTGTTGAACAATGAAGCACGTAATTTTTGTTTTAAGAGTGCATATTTTTTAATGTGGACGTCATTGATTTCTCTTCTGATTAGAATTAGATTTGACTAATTTATAATGTCAAGCATACTTAAATGTGACAAGCTTGGATGATGTCCACGTCGTGCAAAGATTTTATAATATTCATGTCTTGTTTCTTAATTAATACAAATATTATATAAATTTTCAACCATAATTTAATTTAATAATATCATGATCTTTTGAGAATATTACAATTAAATTCCTCTTAAAGAAACAATATTATACACAAGTGACGTGTATACTGAAAATCTAAAAGTTTTTTTTCCATCAAATATTTCATTTTTGTTAATATAAAAAAATTAGCAACGGTAAATGGATTTGACTTTTTTCTTCCAAAAATTAATTAAACTACCTAGATGAAAATGGGGTGAGTTTGGGACAGGATCGCATTCCTCTTTCGCGTCCTCCACCCCGTCCTCATCACAACTTTGGTGGAGTTGAGGGACTTATATCCCTTTTAATAAATTTTTTATTTTAAATATCGTGAATTATTATATTATATAAATTACATTTAACTAAGTTGTGATTATGAATTATTAATAAGAGTGGTAGGTTTTTTCAAGTGAGAAGGAATGTGTTGATACACTAAAAGTGTAGTCCAAATCAAATAGCCCAAAGAGTGAAGTTCAATTGGGAATTCAGGATAAAGGTTCAAACAGGATTATTGATGTGCGGTGGAAGCCCACGAATACGGTAACATCATCGCCCAAACTTGCAAGACATCCAGAATCTGAGCGAATAGCTTCCCTTACGGTCACCCAAAGCGATGACCGCGTTCTCGCCCAAACCTTCAAATCGCCCAGGATCTTGGCAAACATAAAACATTATAATTATCTAGAATAGCAGTTATTGAGTGGTCTTATCACATTCCACGAATCAAGGAGCCCAGTTGAAGGCGGTTGAACGACAAAGAGTAATAACGACAACTAGGGACGGCAGTTCCCCTACAAGTTAGCCACTATAAAGAAAGTGGGTAGTTATACAGCAATCAAGCAGTTTTCAAGCAGTTGTCACGAAGAAATCATCAAAGGAATATAAAAGGAAGAGAAGACATAGAGAAGAAAGACCCCGAATCAAACACTCTCAAATAGAGAATATATAATTTCAATTTCTTAGTTTAAACTTAAACATTTCTTTCAGTACTCGTATACTTGCGCCCCTTGGAAGCACTCTGTTTAATTCCAATTGTAAATCATCGCCAATAAAACACCTCTTTTTGGGACTTTGTCTCAAGAGGTTTGTTCCTTACATAATCGTCTGATCCCTTTTTAATTGTTAGCGACTACCCGCGCGAAACAATTTGGCATGTCCAGTGGGATCTTTGTATTTGGTGTTGAAAATACAAAAGGTAAAACAATATGTCTCACAAATCTGATAAGGAAGCAGCAAGTCAGGGAGGAGTCCAATCAATGATTGAGCGATATGAGGAGCAGCAAAGCTCTCCACGAACAGAGGAACAAAGTCAGAGCAGTCACAGTCGTTACGAACCAATGACAGAATTGAGTCCTCGAACCATGCGTGCATTGCTTGGAGAACTCACACAGAATGTCATTGAACAGGTAAATTTACGAAATGTTCATATTATGGAAAGATTTACCCAGAATTGGAATACACATTATGACAACATGGCCAAATAACTGAATACATTAAATGAAATAATGAATAGGTTAGTAGGCCAAATTTGTCAGCCAGTTGTGCCTATTGCAAATCACTTTCAAACTAGGACAGTCGTGAGACATAATTCCCCAGTCCTAAGTCCAAATCAAGGGATAGAACCACCTTTCGTCCATCTACTTCAAACCAGGGGATGGTGTAAGGTCAAATCAGAATAGTGGTAATGGTACATCTAACTTGAGGGGTAACCTAAATATAAGAGACAATGTCCTAAATAATGGACAGAATACCCCACGTGTCAATGATGGAATAAATATTCAGGCTAATGACAACAATGGCCCAAATCATGACAACTTTGTTGCCAACCAAGGATCAAACATCAGGCCTCAGGCAAATCAACCGACCAACCAACCTGTAGGAATTCCATATGACCTCAGCGTCATGTTGAGAAACCAAATTATAGAAATAGTACAGGATCAAATGGCTTTTGGGGTACGTCCTCTCATTAGGTCGACTTACACAAAGTCATACCCTGATTGGGTAGACCAAGCATATTTATGGCCTAGAGGGTATAAAGTGCCAGAATTCTCATTATTTATCGGTTTAGGAGAGGTGTTTACTCTAAAACACATAAGGCGATTCGCACTGCAAAGTGGTGAAGTAACCGACTACCATAAAATGAGGTTGTTCCCTAGTTCATTAACAAGAGTAGCCTTCTCTTGGTTCATCAATTTGCCAGCGAATTCTGTCCAAACATGGCAACAATTGGAGCAATTGTTCCATGCTCGGTTTTATAAGACTGAGTCTGAAGTTACTTTGGCGGGTTTGGCGAATCAACGTCAAATGCCAAATGAATGGGTAGAAGGTTTCCTTCAAAGGTTCAAGACAGCAAAAAGAAAATGTTTTGTACTTTTACCCGAAAAGGAGTTTGTCAAAATCACTCAAAGTTGTTTAAGCTTTGATTTGAAAAAGAAATTCCAAGACAGGGAATTTCCTGACCTTTTCCAATTGAGCGCAAACGTGATTAGGTATGAACGATTAATAAGAGAAGAAGAGCAAATGAAAAATTCTAGTAAGGGGACTTATTATAGAGACCCAAACTTTGATGTTCATATCATTAATGACGAGTATTACGATCAAACTGAAATGTGTTTGGTCGAATTAATCAAAGGAGACACATATACTTGTCCTATAATGGCTAAACCTAGATCATCGGGCAAGGATGAACCTATAAAAGATGAAAACAAAAAGGTTAGAACATTCTCGTTTGACGTAATCAAAGCTGACCTTATATTTGATAAACTATATAAGGATAAGCAGATAAAGTTGAGCGATAAACATACGTTGCCAAGCCCTGAACAAATCAAGGGTAAAAAGTATTGGAAGTGGCATAATACATGGTCGCATTTGACTAACAACTGTTTGGTTTTTTGCCATGTGTTATAGGACGCCATTGAATTAGGACGAATTACGTTCGAAACTAAGAAGAAGATGGCAGTGGATGAAAACCCTTTTCCACAGCCACTTGGGGTGAACATGGTGACGACTAGTTTCAAAAACAAGTTGCCAAAATTCAAGTTGGTTATAGATGATGGAGAAGAAGACCATGGGCCATACCCCAGTGTCACTGAACGTATCAAAGGGAAGGAGCCTAAAAAAGATGAAGACGTCCTATGCGCAAGATGTAAAAGAGAAGTGAGTGTAAATACAGAGAAACCAGGGATATGGCAGCATCACCATCGCCCTAGTTTTTTCCCAAACGCTCAGCCTGGTAGAGGGCGAGGTACATCATTCTATAGGAGATCACCTTTTGAGAGACAGTTCAGGATAATAAATAATGGGAGAACATTTAGGCCGCAACCTCGCCAACCAAATGTATGGCATTCGTTCCAGTATAATGCAGGAAGGGTGATACCCTTCAACAAGATGACTAGAACCCAACAAAGGCGTTTTCAACGAAATTATGGACGAATGATGAGGCAACAATAGGGAGTGCCACGTCCTAAGGCACCTAAATTACTCGAGGTGGCCAATCAAAAATGTTCTTGAAGACAGTGAAGAGATTGGTACAGGCGAATCGATGGAAGAATTGCCAAAGAGTTCTTCTGGGAGATCGAAATTTGAGCGAGACAGAAGAGATGGAGAAGATTCAGATCAGCCCCTTACTATTCAGTTTGGTACGTTACCTCCTGTCATGGCTAATAACTATTTACTAGCCAATGAGTTCAAGAACAAAGAGAATGAAGAAGAAGAGAGAGAGGATAACGAGGAAGAGGCATGTGTGATGGAATGTGAAGAAGGCCAAACTTCTAGAGGGGCCTCCAATGGTGAAAAGGATGATGGTATGACGGACATCGAAGAGGAAATTGATCTGGAAGCAGAAAGAAGAAAGAGAGGAGTATCGCACAATACTCTGTTGAAGCAACTACATCGAGAGGGAGTTCGTGAAGTGGACTTGTTGGGGGAACCGTCTGGGCGTTCTTTCTATTATTACGTGCTGTACAGGACACCCAAGAGGAAAAAGAGAGTACCTTGCTCTGAAAAGTATGGATCACCTCCAAGAATAATGCCTCCTCCCACAGGTTGGGTAACCGAAGAGGAAGTATTAGAAAACAATAACAAAGAAATTCAAGAAGCGGAAGCTCAGTGCGACATACTGCACGTTGACTTATTACAAAAGGATAATTCAACAGAAGACAAGCAGAAAGTGGAAATAGATGCTGTCAAAAAGGTTATTTTTAAGAGACCAGCCATGAAGTTAACTAAACACTTGAGACCATTGTACGTTAAGGCTTTAGTTAACGGTATACCTGTGGCAAAAGTACTTATTGATAATGGAGTAGCTATAAACACCATTCTATCTAGAATGATAAGGAAGTTTACAAAGACAGAAAGTGATGTGATTCCAACAGAAGTCATCCTTACAAGTTTCAATGGAGGAGCAACTTCAGTTAAAGGGGTTATGCCATTGGACATAACTGTAGGGACAACTACTAGGACCACAGTCTTCTTCGTAATAGATGGTCCTACTAGTTACAATGTATTATTAGGAAGGGATTGAATACACGAAAGTCACTGCATACCTTCATCGCTCCATCAACGCCTGGTTTTCTAGAATAACAAGGGTGAAGCAGAAGTGGTACAGGCAGATCATAAACCTTTTGTCACAGAAGCAAACTCAGTGGAAATATTCATGTATGAAGGAAATTACAAACCTGTCAGAGTGGTCTAAGATGGAGAAGAAACTTAAATTGTTGCACAGAGCGAATAACCATTTTATGTAGATGCACTCACTGAAATGTTTAGTCAAATGAAGCCAAACATAGTGGCCCTGGAAGAGTCAGTAATTGGCAAAAAAGTAATCAAAGAGTTTTAAATGAGTTGTAAGCAACAAAGACGAATGGTCGATGTTCAGGCCTTCAAAGCCAAATTAATGGCTTTCGATACAGAATGTAAGGACAAGACGAAAGAAGAAGCAGCCTTGGAAGCATTGAGAGACAAATTGACAGTGTTCGAGTTGGAACAAAGTATTGGCCGAGAAGTCAACAAGGTGGATTGTTTAGAAGAAGAAGTGCCTATAAGGGAATTGAAGGATGAAGTAATGAGGATCACCAAGCCTGAATACGCTCAAGCACAAGACCCTCTGATTAAAGTAAATATTGGCAATGAAGGGGAAGATCGCCCAACATTCGTCAGCCAGATGCTCGATCAAAAGGTTAGTGATAAATTAATCGTTTTATTAAAGGACTATAATGATTGTTTTGCTTGGGAATATGAAAATATGTCTGGTTTAGATAGAGATTTGGTAGAACATAAATTGCCAACCAAGTCAAATTTTAAGCCTCATAAGCAGCCTCCTAGGCGTTTTGTTCCTAATGTACTTCCTGAGATTAAGAAAGAAATAGAGCGATTATTAAAATCAGGCTTTATTAGAACAGTCAGATATGTGGATTGGTTGTCCAATATCGTGCCAGTGCTAAAAAAGAATGGTAAATTTAGGGTGTGCATGGACTTTAAGAATTTAAACATAGCCACACCCAAAGATGAATATCCAATGCATACGGTAGATTCTTTAGTAGACTCGACTGCCAGACACATAATATATTCCTTCATGGATGAGTATTCAGGATACAATTAAATTTATATAGCTAAGGAAGATATACACAAAACTGCCTTTAGGTGCGCTGGATCTCTAGGATGTTTTGAATGGATAGTTATGCCTTTCGACCTAAAAAATGCAGGAACAACTTATCAAAGGGAAATGAACTTGATTTTTCATGATATGATAGGCAAGTTTGTTGAGGTGTATGTAGATAATATAGTGGTCAAATTCATTAAAGAAGAGGATCATTTTGAGCAATCGAGATGTTCATTTGAGCGAATGAGGCAATATAAACTAAAATTGAATCCCTTGAAATGTGCATTTGGCGTTAATGCAGGAAACTTCCTTGGTTTCTTAGTACATAAAAGGGGGATTGAACTTGATAAAAATAAAGTGAAAGCTATTTTAGAGGCCAAATCACCTAGCAATAAAAAAGAATTGCAAAGGTTTCTAGGCCAAGTAAATTTTTTAAGACGCTTTATTTCTAACTGTGCAGGGCGAACTAAAGCTTTTTCGCCACTTTTAAAGTTGAAAAATCAGGACGAATTCGTCTGGAAAGAAGAGCATCAAAAGGCTTTTGAAAGCCTAAAGACATATTTATCAAGTCCACCAGTGTTGGTGTCACCAATCCAAGGACGGCCAATGAAAGTATATATATCGGCTGAACAAGAATCAATAGCTAGAATGGTCACGCAAGAAGACCAATTTGGTGAAAAAATGGTGATTTACTACTTGAGTAGACGGTTAACAAAATGTGAATGCAATTACTCTGTCATTGAAAAATTATATCTTGCATTGTATTTCATATGTACGAAATTAAGGGCTTATTTGCAGCCCGTAACTATTTATTTGATTTCTAGAATAAATTTGGTTAAATATATGTTCTCTCGCCCTATTTTACACCAAAGGGTAGGCTTTTGGACATTAGCATTATCGGAATTCGAAATACAATACATACCCCAAAAGGCAATCAAAAATCAGGTTTTGGCTAACTTCTGGCCGATCATCCATGCCTTGACATGCCTAAGGAAATTGAATTAGAAATCAATTCATTCAAATTAAAACCTTGAGTTTTATATTTCGATGGATCGAAAACCTCTAAAGGTGCAGGAGTAGGAGTAGCATTGATAAATCCTTTAGGTATTTGTTACAAGTTCACATTCACTTTGGATAGGATGTGCACCAACAATCAAGCCGAATATGAAGCCTTAATCGTGGGCTTAGAATTAATGATAGATATGGAGGTTAAGAATGTGATCATTAGAAGCAATTCTCAATTGGTAATTCACCAATTGATCGGTAATTTTAAGTATCAAAATGATTCCATTATAAGTCAATATGAAATCGCCCAAGAATTGTTGGAAGAATTCGACCAGGTAGAGCTTCAATGTGTTAATAGGATATATAATGACATTGCAAATGAGTTGGCCCAGATGGCTTCAAGGTATTCAAATGTTTTAAATTGGAAATCTACTTATGAATATGGAGTAATATTGCCCGTAGTCCAAAGAAGGGCGAGAAGGGTAGAAATTCATTATATACAAGATAGAGATGCAATAGATTGGAGGGCAGAGATTAAAAGGTTCCTTAAAGAACCTAATAAAGGAAGTAGTAGAAAAATAAAGTTGTGTTTGCTAAATTATACACTGATAGATGAAGAGTTGTTTAAAAAACGCTGCGATGGTATATTACTAAAATGTGTAAGTTTGCAAGAAGTCAAAATGATCATGGCTGAAGTGCATAAAGGGATATGTGGAGCTCGTCAAGCTGGCCAAAAGATAAGATGGTTAATTATTAAGAATGGATATTTTTGGCCCAAGATGGGAGAATCATGTGTTTAATACGCGAAGAGTTGTCTAGCATGTCAAAAGCATGGTCCAATACAAAGGGCGCCAGCAAGAGAAATGGCACCCATTATCAAACTCTGGCCATTCAAGGGTTGGGCGATAGACCTGATAGGGAAGATTTATCCCCCATCGTCCAAGCAACATACCTTCGTTATAGTTGCGACTGATTTTTTCACTAAGTGGGTAAAAGCAATATCTTTAAAGGAGATCACCTAAAAGAGTGTCATAGAATTTATCCTTGATCATATTATTTATAGATTTGGGATTCCACAAACTTTGATGGTAGATCACGGAACTTCTTTAAATAGAGATCAAGTGAATAAATTCTTGAGCGAGTTTGGAGTTAAATTAGTGAACTCTATACCATATTACGCTCAATCTAACAGAATTAGTGAACTCTACACCATATTACGCTCAATCTAACAGATAAGCAGAATCTTCTAGTAAGGTTCTAGAAAGTATCATAAGGAAAATGATAGATGAAAATGTCAGAAATTGGCACGAATGTCTAAACAAGGCCTTATGGGTTTATAGGACGTCGCCTCGGTCAAGTACCAAAATTACTCCTTTCCAACTTACTTATGGATAGGAGGCCGTTTTGCCTATGAAAATCAACGTGCAATCGATCAGAGTGTGT
>NW_019228010.1:128746-206777 GCF_002742605.1 Olea europaea var. sylvestris
AAAATTTAAGGCATTAGATGTCTTAATTACAATTCACCTCAGGCCGAACGAATTATTTCCCTGAGTCTTCCCCAATCTTCGCTCTGTTGAGAAGAAGCGACGTTCAATTCAGCTACAAAATCGTCATCAACTTCCAACTTTTTGTACTACTCAACCAAAGACTTGGTTCGTTCAATTCCTTGGGAAGCATTACGCTTTTTAGCAGCCATTCTCGCCCTACAGTCGTCCATTTTTGCTTGAATCCCCTTCATCTCTGCAACCAAACTTGTCATCAGAGAGTCTTCGATCATAATTTCGGAAGAGATTTCTTTCAATTCGTCCTCAGCTTTGTTAATCTCTAGAAGCAAAAACTCTCTTTTAGATGCAGCGCGAAGATATTGAGTACTCCTGGCCTTCAGTTCAACATTTTTGGCCAGCAAGGAGAGGATGTCAGAGTGGACAACCTTCAACGTCGCTTTAAAATCAGCAGAAATATTGAGCGATGGAAGTGTCAGTGCTTGCGCCAACTTTGCACTCAATAGCTCAAGATTATCCTTATATTTAGCAGCATTAGCCTGACCGATGTCCATATCCATAAAAGACACATACTCAAATATCGACTGCTTGAGGAACTTCATATCTTCCTCTGAAGAAGCAGAAGGACGACCGGTTGAAGTAGGGCGAGACGTCTTGACTTGCCCCCAGGAAGTGAACAAGTCCTGGATAGAACGCACAATGTCATTAGCACCCTGCAAAGAAAAATGCCAACATTGAGGGCTTTCACTACAATAAACGAAGCGAAAATGAAAGTGAAGCGAAAGGTTACCTTATTTGCAATCTTGGGAAGTGGCATATCACCAGTTGGCTCCACCACCTGTGGAGACTTCTCCTTATTTGGGCGAGAAGACTCTGCCACAACCGGCAAGCCCATGAGAGCCTCTGCATAATTCAAAAAGTAACGAATCAGAAACCAGTAGCACAAGCAAAGGTAAAACATCAAAAAATATATTACCTTCTGGTTCGATGTTTGGGAGGTCGACGCCCTGGGAAGAAGGTGGCTCTTCCATTGGTTGTGATGAAGGTTCCGGGACTAAAGGTTTCTCTTTAAGTACAGTCCCTTCATCAGCTAATTTTGACGAAGCAGCTTCAGCAGAGGATGATGGAGCAGGAGCTGTCAACACCAAAGTCTTCAAAGGAGAGGCTGAACTTTTCTGAGAAATTCAAGTAAACCATTAGCACATAGAAATGTATGTTTGTGAATAAATAGAATTCAATTACCTTTCTCCTAACAATGAGAGGAGCGTCATCATCATCATCCTCCAAAATGGGAGATGTTGAAGTTGGTCGTTTGCGACTTAAGGCACTCTTAGCTGCAGTAGCCTTGGCAGGTAGAGAAGTAGATGGACGAATAGATTGTTTAGCACGAGTAGGGGAGGAAGGTTTCCTAATGGACACAGGGGTGACCAAAATAGGAGAAGTGGAAGAAGTGTTTGGCTGATCCAGTGAATGGAAAGCACGATTGGCATCAGTTGCAAACAACCTGCGCTTCACTGATGGCCAAAGTTGTTCAAAAAGGGGATGGATGGCACAGCTAGAATTGAAGAGGTCTAATGAAAATTTATTCATCAAAAGAATGTTGCGAGCATCTATAGCTTGTGCCTCTGCCTTATTAATGGTGTGAAAGCGGTCTGTCAAATTTTTTGAATAGCAAGGAGGAACAGGCCAAGTTTAGCCAAAATCAAGTTGGCGAGCAGAAAATTGGGGAGCATATATTTCAACCCCAACTTTGGCATTGGTTCCAGTTAAAATATCATGGAACAACTCCCTCCCAGTCAAAAACTAAACCCAAACGAACAGAGAAGCGCTCGCACTGTCCAGGGTAGACGGAGGTTGCACATAATCTGGAGTCAAATGAGCAGGAAAATGAAAGAAGGAAGGAATTGAATTTAAGGTATAAAAAAATGAAAAAAGTCCCTACTGGACATATTTACAGGGTTCAATGGGTCAATGGCTAGCCCATAACAGCTAGCAGAACGAAGAGAAATGGATGGAGCACCAAGTGATGAGAAATATGCTCTCAACCACAGTTGAGTGAACTAAAGAGGCACACTGCCAGTGGGAGATGCACCATTCTTCATTTGAAATTGAAGAGAAGCCATGCCTCTATAAAGGGCAGCCAAAAAGAAGGAACACAAATTCAAAGGCCTACCACGCGTCAATTCATACGCTATGGGTAAGTAGCTCATGGAAGGTTTCATACTTGGCACGCAAAGAATATATTTACAAAGCCAAATCTGAAGGAAGGCCACGCACTCAGCATGGAAAGGTTCAGCGCTTGAGTGATTATAAGAGCTTTGCAGGCTTGAATAGGACTCAGTAAGTTTCTTGTCAAATTTCGGGCCAACACTGAAAATCAAAATACCAGGAAAAATGGTATCGCCCAAAGGTGAAAGATTTACTAGGGCCCAACATCCCTTAAAAGTAATAGACATGGGACCAAGAGGGAAAAATGGGACTAAGAGGGAAAACAAAGGTATTATATTCAAAAGACCAAAAACTTAAAGCAATAGGAAAAAGCACTGGGTCAAAAATTGGGGGTTGAAGAGCGATTTCTAATAAATCAGAAATCCTAGCACGATCAAAAATTGCCTTGGTAGGACTATGACCCACAAGGCGAGCATGCCATCAACGGAAAATAACATCAGATTTAGGCCAAGTGCGAATACCTTTTTCGCGAATCGGCCTCAGCGGCAAAGAGTTCAGGACCTTGAGTGCAAGGGAACAGCTGGCCCACCGCCACTTGTTCGACGGCTTCGACGTTATTGAATGATGGACCCAGATAGAACTCATTGAGTTCGGCATTGGCTGGTGCAAGGAAGTTCAGATTTACATATGGCCGAGTAAGGATTTTCTGGAAATCTTCGAAACTAAAAGAGTCATCAGATTGGGTTCGTGGAGCCGCCATTGGAAACAAAGTACAGTTTTGACAAGGTTTGTCTGGGAAACGTAGCAGAAAAGCAAGAAGATGAACAGTAAAATAGCGAGGAAGAAGCGCGAAATATAGACATGGTCGAGTGGTGCAATGAAATGGCGTGTCCTTTTGGTTTATAAAGGTTTGTAACGTTGCACTTTTTCAGATTGTAGAAGGAAATAATGATTGAAATTCTTGAAAATTTCAAATATTGCTGGAAAATACAAAGTGAATATGGCAAAATTAATAATTAGTATTAATTCTATCATATTGGGGGGTAATTATTGATACACTAAAAGTGCAGCCCAAATTAAATAGCCTAAAGAGTGAATCCCCATTGGGAACCCAGGATAAAGGTCCAAACATGATTATTGATGAATGCGGTAGAAACCCACGAACACGGTAACATCATCGCCCAAGCTTGCAAGACACCTAGAATCTGAGCGAATAGCATACCTTACGGTGGCCCAGAGCGATGACCACGTTCTCGCCCAAACCTTCAAATCGCCCAGGATCTTAACAAACATAAAACATTATAATTATCCAGAATAGCAGTTATTGAAGAAGTTATTGAGTGGTCTTATCACATTTCACGAATTAAAGAGCCCAGTTGAAGGCGGTTGAACGACAAAGAGCAATGACGATAGTTAGGGACGGCAGTTCCCCTACAAGTTAGCCACTATAAAGAAAGTGGGTAGTTATACAGCAATCAAGCAGTTTCCAAACGGTTGTCACGAAAAAATCATCAAAGGAATATAAAAGGAAGAGAAGACATAGAGAAGAAGGACCCCGAATCAAACACTCTCAAATAGAGAATATGTAATTTCAAATTCTTAGTTTAAACTTAAACATTTCTTTTAGTACTCGTGTGCTTACGCCCCTTGGAGGCATTCTGTTTAATTCCAATTGTAAATCATCGCCAATTAAACACCCATTTTTTGGACTTTGTCTCAAGAGGTTTGTTCCTTACACAATCGTCTGATCCATTTTTAATTGTTAGCGACTACCCGTGCAAAATAGAATGAAATTAAGTAAAGCCCCAGCACTTCAACAATAAAGGCATATAAAAATTATAGTATATTGAAATCATTAAATAAATGTATTGAAGGATAAGCCTATAAAACGGAATAGTGAACCAACTTATTTTGAAATAGATAATTGACTTTACATTTTTGTACGAGCTATCTTTCAATGTTTTAGCACATTAATATATTTTTTATTCTTTATATTATACTATTTCTATAAATAAATAAAATTAAAAAAATATTAATTTATTAATTGGGCAGGATCATTGTCCTCACCCCTCGTCCCGTTCTATGTTGAATATATAAAACTTGTGTTGATGTAGACACTATTGGCATACTTCTGAGAAGAACTACCCCGAGGACTTATATGCACTGGTTTGTCATGTATGAGCTGTGGAGTCCTCGGGTATACTAGTGTCCTCAAGATAATGCACTGAGGAATAGTGCCACACTTCCACGAGATATGGGTGGCAACGTCCTCAGGATGCCTTTGTACCACCCAAGGGACGTAGGTCCTCAGGTGCTTTCCTTTGTTTAATTTTAATGATTATCCTATTTAAACTCAAAAGGATCCCACCCTCTAGGGACTCTAATCTCACCCAAACTTCTCAACCCAAGACTTCTATGTCCAGGGGATTCTATCTCAATAATTTTACCATTAAACTATGATTGGCTTCACATTTATAATACGAGTCCAACATCCCTCTTAAATAAGACTTTTTAAGATAAGGATATTTAATTAATTTAGTCCTATTGGAAGTGTACTACCCATCTCTATAAATATAGAGCTTCAATTTATTATTTAGGTAAACTTTTACATAATTTTCAGTCTATAGCCTCACGCGTAAATTCTCTCTTTAGCTTACGAATTGGAGAGCAATGAGGACATACCTTAACGCCTTTGTTTCAGGTATCGAAAGATCTCGTTTGTGCTAGTTCTCAGTCATCAAGTTCAAAAATCAACGTTTACGATTTTTGATAGTATCATTGGCATCGTCTGTAGGAAACACTATCAAAAGCCATGGTTAACACAAGTTCAAGTCTTTCTCTAACAAGTTCACCCATCCCAAACCCTCCTCCTCCTAAAGGTTCCCCTATTCCTTAAGAAAAATCATCAGAGATATCAACGTCCCAACAACAGTTGTTACGGTCGAAGCCTTTGAAGTGCTCCATCAATAGGTTATCACGCTAACTCAACTGCTAAGTCAAAGGAATTCGCAACTATCACCTATACCGACACCACAAGAGGATTTTATGGCTGATGCTCGAGCTCGGGCTTCATGTTTTGCTCCCGATGTTGATGGAGTCGGTACCTCAAGTGTTCCCAGTACGGCCTCGACCTGGAGATCAGTGACCATGGAGTTCAGTAAACTTGTCAGAATCATTCAAGAAGGGATTAAGGAGGCTTGCTTCGGAACACTAAGGGGTCAACAGGTTTTACTCTTAACACGCCATTCATTCCCGTGATATTGCCACACCCATTACTAGACAAATTCAAGTATCATCATATAAAAGAGTATGATGGGACAACAGACCCGTTCAACCATCTCAATGTGTATACTGACATTATGAATTTCCAAGTTGCACCTAACCATGTAATGTGTAAAGCTTTTCTGCAAAGTTTGACTAATGCTGTTGGAGATTGGTTCTCAACCTTACAGTCCAATTCCATAGTCTTACAATCAGATTTGGCTGATAAGTTCTCTGCCTTCTTTGAAAGCAGTAAGCTCATCAGGAAAATAGTAGCTTCCCTCATATAGCTTTGCCAAAGACAAGATGAAACCCTACGTGATTTATTGATGAGGTTCAATAAGGAAAAAGCTCCAAATATCTGACCTACATATTATAGCAACTGTCTCTGATCTCATTTATGCCATAAACTGTGAGACATTCAAAACATCATTGTCAAAAACTCTACCAAAGTCGGTGACCAAGTTCCTAACTCAAGGTGAAAAATGCATTAATATGGAGTAAACATTGAATTCAAGGAAAATTGAACCGACCTATGAAAGGGCCAAGCATAAAAGGTAGCATGATTCTAGTCCTTGGCAAGAAATTCCTAGAACTAAGCAGAGGTAGGAGTTACCACCGATGTCATTCACCTAGTTGAACACTTCCAAGACCAACGACTTCATGGAGATCAAGGATATGAAAGAACTAAAGTGGAGTAAGCTCGACCAATATCCTCGAGCCCAACTTTATTCCATTGGGTTTGACCTTGTGGTCGAGCTTAACTCTAAAACAAGAAAAAATATCGAGCTTTACTCTCATAAAGAAAACTTAAATTCAACATTTGAAAATTAAATTGAGAATCACCTTTAGAGTGAGAAGCTCGAGAGCCTTCATTCCCTCATCAAACTTGACATCGTATGTATTTGGCAACTGTGATCTGAACAAGGTGGCAGTGCTCAAATCCTCGATGATCCAAGCCACCGTTGGTATGGAGTCGTCCTTGAGGTCGTCAGGAGTATGTTGAGGAGGCAAAACATGCGACGAAGACGAACGCTGACGATGTGGTTAAGGGCTCGAGATAGGTGGCCAGGACTGTAAGACTCACCAGGTCCCCTCATCGATTGGTCGAGTTTCGAAACCTTCAATCTTTTCTTCCCTTTCATCGGGCTAGGAACATTGGGCTAATGAGCCTTATCCTTCAAGTTCACGTACTTGCACAAGGTAGAGGGATAAAAAGACATATCTGTAAAAAAAGATCAAGTTATTAGATCGATCATAACGTCAAGAGAAGGAGTGAAAATCTATAAAAAGAGAATCCTACCCTCGACGCATCTCACATTGGCGAGGTCTAATATTTCATCCCCGAGAAGGACATTCATGTTCTGCACTGAAGGTTCAAAATCCTCGAGCATCTTCCTATCTCGCTCCAATGACTCAAAATAAGCATGACTCTCACAAAACCTAGCAGTGTCTGGGATACCCCCACCTCGGCCAAAAGGAGAAGTTGGGTTATCAGGCTACTATGTAGAACCACTTTTCTTTCCACCACTTTAATGAACTTTGTAGGGTCTGGACCCTAAACCCACCTCAAGTCGAAAGATAGGCAGAACAAGTAAATTAGGGGAGTTATTTGAGCTCAAACACCATACCACATAGGCTGAGGTATGATGCACCCGAATACTTACAGGCTATTAAAAAATAAACAAACATCATCCAAGCGTTGGGCACTAATTGCCACGGGCATATAGAGTGCTCGACCAACAAACCTATCAAAAATAGTGCAAGGGCCACCTAAACCAGGCCTTGAGAGTGTTCCTAAAAATGACAAACTCTCCTTCCCGAGCTTGCACCATTCTATTCTCAGGGTCAAGCGACCTAATATCGCAGTTGGGCATTAGCTCGATCTCTCTAGTAGACGAATGGCCAGGTGCTCTTTAACCTACATATATCATCGGGGAACTTAAACTTGACGTTATTCTGATACATAGGTCGGGCGTCTATAGGCACGGCCATCAAGATGATTGATGTTCTTATGTTCTCGCTACTACTTGAGCTATCGAAAACCTAGTCACTCTCACTGCTCGATTTCACTCTTTGAAAGAAAACAGCTTAAGGTCTCGAACCTTACCTCAAAATTACTCGACGCTCAAAAGTGTTTCTAAAGAATTTGCTTGAGCTCGATCTTGCATGAAAAGATTTACAGCGAGTGAAAATTGAAAAATAAAAGGTAAAAGAGGTATTTATAGGCATGGATGTGGAAGGTTGAGGTAGCCATCTAGACGTTGGATCATGCCACATGTCACACATCTAAGGGACCTGTTCAAACCGCCATATCTTCACCCAATCATTCACGTCTGCATTACGTAATTTCCTCGGCATGTGTTCCGATCCTAATTAAAAGCTTGGCCACTATCATTATTCAAAAATATAAAATTAAATATTCCCGACCTATGGCGCATCCTTTCCTAAAATCTCGAGCCTTTAGGAACGAATGCACAAGGCTAGTGATGTGGACACTATTGGCATATTCCCGAGGAATACTACCCCAAGGACTCATATGCGCTGGTTCGTCATCTATGAGCCGTGGAGTCCTTGGATATAATGGTGTCCTCGAGATAATGCCCCCGAGGAATAGTGTCACACTTCCACGAGATTTGGGTGGTAACGTCCTTGGGATGCCCTTGTACCTCCCAGACAAATATAATGATGAGTATCGTGTGGAAAGAATATTTTGTTTGGGGTGTTTAAAATGTTAGGTGACTAATTGCTCCAAAGTTGACAATTTATTTACAATCACAGGTCATGGCCATGACTATCATGTGGAGATCTAAAGAAACTTTATGGGTCAATTCTCTGATAAAGCACACGATAAGGGCCATCAAATATATACATTCACAGTAACAAATAAAAAGGATTTGAGAATTTAATTCTTTTACATTTCATCGTGCTCAGAAAGAATAATATTCCACTATTGAAAGTTCACGAAGAAAATTGTTGATAATTAATATTTTGTAAGTCTCGATTCTCATGTGGGACATACTCTTGTGTATCCCATTCTTATTATAATAGATATATGATTCAAATTGCATCCTCTACAAATATTTTTCTCATTATCCATGCAAAGAGAGAGAGAGAGAGAGAGAGAGAGAAAAAAAATGTTTATTTTCCATACAAGCCCATAGATGAGGAAGCACGGGTTAATATTAGTGAACCTAAAAACCTTAATTAGACATAATTATTAAATATGTTGGAATTTGTATAATAAAATCGTTGTATAAAATTGTCAGGGATAAATTTCAGGTTAGATAAAATATATAAAATATTTACTAACATATAAGAGTGTAGTCTACTCTTTCTAAAAAAAAAAAAAATTGACATTTTAAGATAAAACTCTAAAAATGCGTTTGATTGTCAACATTTTTCATGGAAAATAGTTTTTTTTTTTTCATCCAAATTCTTATTTTTGTGCTGTTTGATTGCAATTTTTTTCCATGGAAGATATTTTCGTACTTTTGGTCAAATGACTATATTTTCCTCAAAATCAAAGAAAATATTTTCTTTAGGGTGAGTATGATTTTATTTTTCAGGAAGTTCACTCTCTTTTTCTCTCTCTCATCTATCCACTTTCTCACATCTACCCACCAATAAAAAACGGATAAATATAATATTTTTTTAGGTTGAAAATTAAATCAATCAAACATATTTAATTGATAATTTTCATGCGAATAAATTCTAGACAATTGAATTACCTATAATTTATTTCCTTTCTATGCAAATTTCATGTTTGCAATCAAACGCACCCTAAGCCTTAATATAATACTATAGTACTTTGCAGGGTTTGTTTGATAGAAAAATTTTCCATGAAAAATGGCATTTTCCCACATCCTAAGTTCAAAAGACTTTTGATCAGACTTACATTTTCAAAAAGAGCACATGATTTTAAGATTGATATTCTCAAACAAAGTCATCATCTTCCAGGACATTTCTTTTACCGATCAAGTTGATATTTCGATTTTATTCATACGATTGATTGAAATGATTAAAATCCATAACCAAGTTCCGTATTCTAGTACAATAACACCAGTAAACATTCGTTGAAATATGTCAACGTCAAAGAATCCCCATATAATGATTTCACTAATTTTTTCTTGCTCAAATTAGTTTTTATTTTGACAATTTTATAATTGTGGTAATATTCATACGTTATTCGTTCACTTTTCATAATTAGATCTAAGTAAATAAAATCAAATTGCTGGAAATAGAAATATCAATGATTTGTAAGACTCAAAGGATTAACAAGTTGCATGGGATTCCCTTTCACGGAGTTTAAATTTTGGGAATATTGAAGGTAGGTGAAGTGCATTTTCATTTGATGTGAAGCCAAGAGGTCCCAAGAGGGGTCCATCTAGACTTTAAAGGTATGGACCCCATAATTTTTTGTCTCCTTTTTGACCTGTAAAAGTTACCTACATGCACGAAAGCCTATTAGGATTTAATCATAACAAAAGATGTTCATCGATGGTGATTGAGATCTTAAATATACATGATAAATATTGATTTGAAGTCATTCTCTAAAGCTATATATAGGAGTTCAATTTTACTTCGACAATCAAGAGAACTACTTTTTAAACTCGAAAGAAGTTTGACAAGCTTTATTGAATCATTGAAAGTAGAATTTTCAAAAGTTCAAATAGAGGAAAAAGGACTAACAACATTTCCATGTTAGACTGAGCAAAGTACATTGATGTAAAGTCGAGCACATTTTTAGAATGAATTATGTTGCTCTTTTGAGCTGTCTCCAATATGGTCTCAATCGTAGATTTATTTGCAACATATTGAGCATCATTTTTTTCCGTATCACTTTTATATAGTAAAGTTGTTTGTTTAAATTGCATTTGAGTATGTAAAATAATGACCCAAACACTACGAAAATATGAAAATAAATGGGCGATCAAATACTACTAAATATTGTCTAAGTTGTTGATAGAACGAGTAGGCGTAGAAGTCATGAACGTTGAACGAATTTATTGACAACACATGAGAAGTACAAGAACTTTTAACACGTCGATTTCTTTAGCAAATAGATTATTTCAAAATAGTTGCTCTGACCTATTTACTTGAAATGTTTTGCAAAACACATTTGTAACTAATTGTTGACACTTTTGTGAAGGTGATTAAGATGGATGTGAAGATTAAATATTTAACACTCTCTGTTTTCCTTTGTTTCAACCCCAAACTCAACCTTGAGCTCTCAATGTGCACAACGCTCCCTTCCCGCCTTCTAGAGAAAAGTGGCTCAACTTCAAGAGTTCCTCCCTCGAGGTTGGTACCATGACTCCTTCATTAATACTACCACCTCGATCTTGGGTGTACGACCCAATTTCTATGAAGGCACCTCAATATAAATCAAGGCCTAACTATCGACATTTAATAATCACGTTTCAACAACAACCCTTCCTCTAGGAACTTGTCCTCGTGGTCACCCCACAGGTTGCTCGCAATATATTCATAGGCCCAACCTCTTGAACTTGAGAAACCTCATGTTCGACCTATGGATTAGATCAAGGCATGACCTTGAACAAAGTCGACCCCGGCCTCGCACTAGGTTGGTCATGGGCCATACCTTGGTCCATCCCTCGTAATCTCATTAATCTTACTTTGGACTCTGTGTAAAGTCAAACTACTCTTGAACCAAGAAAGACTATTCCTATCACTACTCAAACATACAATTGTAGTATGACTCTCAAGCCCACTAGGATCCCTGAGTCTGTAACCATCATAGATATACATCATGTGTGTATATAATTTTTACGTCATAAATTTGAGCATATACGGTTGGTTGAGATTAAGCTGCAGAGGAATTAACAAGTTTACACCCTACACCTTTGTTTTCAGGTTAGAGGAAGCTCTATTTGCGATCTTCTCTCGAGTCCATGTAGTTTGAAATCAAGTATATTCCAAGTACCATTTATGACATCAACATTAAATTTTACAGTTTGTGAATCCAATATTGTTTTTAAAGTTTTTCAATTTAATTTTTATAAGTTAAACAACTCTATTTTTAATAACAATTTCATCTTGTTGTGAGAAGAACTAAACAACGTTATATTGAACAAATTGCAACATACTATCTAGCACGAGATAAATAAATAAATAAATAAAAAATTATTGTATAAGACCCATATCAACTAATTCACCCTCCAAAATAAACAGATTTAATAATCAATTGCAGCTGTTGTACTTTTCACAATGAATGAGGCGCACAAAGCGGGCAAAGTTGTGGAAGAAAAACAAATTAGCCGATGGTTCTATAAATTGCGCAAAAGCGAGCCTACAAGGGGCTAACTTCACGGGCTACACTTGGGCCAGGCCCTTGACGTGATTATCAAGCCCAGCCCATGTTTACACCCCAATATTTGAACTTCGGTCCATAAAAACTTAACAGGAAATAAACAGACAAATTTCTGCATTCTCAATTTGAATTGTACATTTTAATAACAATATGCCCTTTGACATGAATTATTCCTCTAATTTCTACATGTACAATACTTGTAAGCACAACTTAAATCTGTTTAAAGTAAACTTTATACTTATGTTTAATAAAATTAAAAAATTAAAAAGAGAATGTCCGATCAACCTCCCATAGTCGCCCATTTCTTCTTTCTTTTCTTACCCCTTTTCCTTTAGTTAAATACTAGTGCCTACCTGCGTTGCACGAGTATTGTATAGATTATGTTATTATTAGCATGAAATGTGTAGAATTTAAAAAAAAAAATATATATATATATAGTATTTTAAGTTTTTGAAAATGAGAAATAACTGTTTTTATAATTGAAGAGAAATTAATTTCATTGAAAGCTATAAAATAAGTACAAGCCACACCAAAAATATATACAATATCGTCCAAAATCAACTGGCTTGGTGTTTCAGCTATTTCAAAAGATAGTATAGCTGAATTTTTTTCATTCCATTTTTTACTCTATTTTTTCTTTCATTTTGTCTGATGAAGTAAATGGATTTGAATTGGAACTTTCTGACTGCTCAATAGCTAATTTGGAAAAAGTTTTTTTTACTGGAGGGGACCAATTGTGATCGGCATCTATGTCAAAATTTTTCAAATTTTTTTCAGAATCAATATTCTTTTGATAGCATTCTTGTTGTTCTTCTGCAATTAAACATTTCACGGAGATGACGTCAAATTTGTAATTGGATGAATTAGGTTCTACTTGAGTCACTTTGAGATAGAATGCTCTTTCAGTGTTTTGCATTTTCCCAATTATATCTCCAAAATTTGTTTTTGAACCCTGTAAAAAATATATATATGTTATGAAGAAATCCATCAAATATATCTAATATAGAGGTTAGAGAAGACTGTAAATTATTACAAAGTTTGTTTCTTCCATCAAAGTTTGTGTATCTGTGAGCGTAAGTTTTTCTGCAGGTTCACCAATTGCACTTGCATTTATACGTTCGGTCACATCTGATAATTGGGCATCTACTCTTGCTCTGAGATAAAGAGAGTAATTATTTATTATTAGAAAGGTGTGGAAAATATATTTTGCCAAGGAATAGCTTTGGAATTGAAATTTTTACAGAAGATACAAACATATATTATACCAAAATCAGCGTCTGATCACCGATAACAGTCATTGCAAGCCATGTACCAATATTTGTGATATATTTTTTCCATTTTTGTTGGGTATTCACCCAATAACATTTTCTCTGGAAAAAAAAATTCTAGCTTATAAAGAAAGATAAATAGAAACCATAATTTTATTGTGTATAGGAATTTTATAAATACCGAAAAAAGCAAACCATGTAGATTTTGTATTAAGGTGAATTTGCTGCGCATTGGAAGAGACAATTTTGTGGGAGATAATTTAGTGCATGATTTTTTTAAAATTAACTCATTGACTTTGTCTAAATTTGTATCTTTCCTGAAAGAATGGAAGAGTAAATAAGCCGAATAAAACCATAATAATTGTAAGCATAAGAATATACATACATACCATTCAACCAACTTTTGTACTACAACGAAAGGAGTATTCATGAAGAATGTACTACGAACTTTTGTGGAGAGTTTTAAACCTGTATAATTCATTGATGTAACATATTAAATGCACTTTCAAGCAAAGTTTAAATAAGGAAAAATAATGGAAACATACCGAAAAAAAAGGCGACTTTTAAGTTTGTTGCAAAGATTACTGATTTTTTGTCAATATTTTCTGCCAATAATTTGCATTCTCTGTCAACAAATAAATTCCGCAGTGTCAACATCATTGTTTTGAATTTTTGGTGCAGAAGTATTATATCCTGTACCCAAGTTTGGTTGTCATCCTTTGATTGAATCAATCGTTTAGGCATCATATCAATCACAATTGCTAAGATGTCTGCAAAATAAAAAAATAAATAAGTTTTTTTGTGTTGCCTAATTTTAATTATTTGATTTAATTAAATATAATAGTATTATTTATTTCGAGAATAAAGATGCAATTTCTTACTTATATCAGTGTTTGTATCCATGGATTGTTCAACTTCATCGAAAGAAGTCAGGTGATAGGTTGAGAAAACAAGTTCAAGGTTATTGTCGTTCAACTCTTGAACACGAGTTTTTCCAAAAATCGTCCATTGTAGAGCTCCTGTTGAATATTTGTACTTTCCAGTGTTGTTTTTAACACAAGCTTTAGAAATTGCATAGATTTTTCCAAGAAGAATTTCATTTTCGAACGCAGCGATATTCGAATCATATAGACTTGCTTGGATAGTGTTACACTAATAGATAAAAAAGATAAAAATTCATTAGTGTAGGAATGTGTGTGTGTGTGTGTGTAATAAAAGAGAGAAAACATATTTTCAAAAAGAAAAAGAAAAGTTCGTGTCTAATACTAAATAAATGCATAACTTACCTCAGTATCCATTAGCATTATTTGTTGGTATCTTCCATTGCCTTGTCTTGATGGTTTTGGTGATTGTTTCTCTACAATAATTACTTTGGCTTTCCATTTTTTATTGTTGGATAGAATTTCTGATATAAGTTAGTACTTTTCTTTCATTGTGATGGTGACAATGTTTGTATATAGATTAGAAAACAGGATGAAGACACAGAGTAACTTTTGAGAGAGAATATTTCTTTTGAGATAACCAATCGAAAAACAGAAGAAGATATATATAGACACCTACAGTTATATCATTTATATTTTTTATATTATATTTAACAGCAATACATTGTAAAATCTAATATATGATCATACCTGGTATAGGGATTACTTGTAAACTTGTAGTACTAATGAGAAGAATTGAATTAATTATCAGAGTAAAATATTTAAAATAATATTACATCTATTTTTTGTACTATATAAAACTAATAAAGCTATGTTACAGTCTGTAAAATTTAATCATTCACATACTTTATTGAGTAATAATTTCTGTAAATAGATTTTACATAGTGCACATACTTTATTGAGTAATAACTTCTGTAAATAAATATGAGGTGGTAAAGTTTTAGTTTCAGTACAAGTACAATGACTAATTTATGATGAGAAAGAGTTTTTAGAAAAAATATTTATGATATACTTTGTTTATCTAAGACGAATTTGATGAAGTTTGTCATTAGTTTTTTGAATATAAATATGAATAAATATGTTAATTAAATAACAAAAAAAGAAAAAAAAAGTCCAAAGAAAATTTATTTTCTACAATTATTATCTCAACTAACTCACAAAACAACAAAATAATATTCCTACAATTATTATCGTCACTTATTACCTAAACTACTAAAAGTCACGAGAGTTCTCACATGTGAAGATTCTTACATTTTATCTCAATCATACTAAAATTTTAGCAATTTCACATTTTTGCAAGAGAAGAAAAGTGTTCAAAGTATAGAGAAAAATGTCCAAGGTACAAACATTTAGCTGGATAAAAGGTAAGAATTATTGTTGAAATAGATAAGAAAAGGTTTCGTGCACGGAAAATGCTTCTCGGCACCAGTGATGCATGGAGAGATCTCCCTCCGTGCACGGAGAGCACGAAGAGACTCTGTCTACGTTCTTTATCCTTGCTTGCATGTTCAAGTAATTTGCGTTTAGTAAAAGTATTAACAATAAATTTTTAATTGGAAGACATTTTTTTCTTAAAAATAATTTAGATTTTATATTAAAATATGTTTACTGCAGGCAGAACTAATAATGCAAAGGAAACTAAAAGCTATAACCACTTTTAAAATAAAATCTCATAGTTGTCTTGTTCCAAAAGGCAGAAAAAAGAAAGATAACATGAAGGGAAAATCGTAGCCTTAGTTATTCACTGATAAGCCTCCATTTTACCTGAAATATAGTATGCTTTAATTATAAAGTCTTGAAATTTTAGTATTCTTTTGTCATAATCATCTGAAAACATAGATAATAATACATGAAGTGTTGCCATTATGAGATGTAGATATAGAGTTAGAATTTATGGAATTCTTATAAATATAAATTTGTCTACTTCTTTTATTGGATTTGTCTATGCAGATGTGTCTAGAATATATTGTCCCTTCAAATCAATGGTTTTCTGCCACTATCTGTCAATATTCAAATCGGGAATATCTTCAAGATTTTATTGAATTTATAGATGCAAATCAACAAGCTTCTGTTATGTGTAGTAATTTCTATGAATTTTTTACTGGAGTTATTTATAGGGCAGAAAAGGAACAATTTAGTAGTAGATTGATACATGAATTTGTAATGATGTTTGTACATTGTGGTAAAAATAACAAAGTGTGGGTACGGTTAGGTGATCGTATTGCCAGGTTTAGCATGCAAGAATATTGTCTCATCACTAGATTACTATGTCATGAACTATCGATGGAGATTAATTATAATAACTATCGTCTTATAAATCATTATTTCAATGGTACGAAAAGAATTACTATGAGAATGTTGCAAAGAATTACTATGAGAATATTGCACCAAGCGTTTCATTCATGCGAAGACGACATAGATAAATTTAAGCTGGGTTGATTATGTTTGTGGAGTGTGTTTTGAAATCAACTGGCAGAATTATTGATTATAAGACTCTTAATATGGTCGAGCATCTCGATGACTTTCTTGCTTATCCATGTGGTCAAAAAGCATATTTTGTTTTGTTAAATTCATTGCAAGAATCATAAGGGGAAAGAGCAGAACAAAATTAACAAACAGATTGTAAATATGTATTAAGAGGATATCCACTTGCATTCCAGGTAATTTTTTTTCTTTTTTTTATTGTTATATATATTATGCATAACTTATTTGTATAACAAACGATTATAATTACTTGCGGTTCTGGATATATGAAGCCTTTCCAGAGATTGGAAAAAAATTTGAACGCTGGAGATACAAAATACCACAAAGTCCTCGAATGTATAAGTGGAGACCCAATGCAATATTGACTGAGAAAATGGTAAAATAATTTTTGGCCACCAAAGAGGTATAACATACTTTTTTATGAATGCACAATCACATTTCCATTTCATCATTTAAAAACTAAATTTAGTTATTATGATTATAGATTGAGGTAATTGCAGTGTTATATCGTACGGAAGAAGAGTTAGAAATATCACGGTATACAACTCTTTCAATGCCAGCTGATAATCAACATAGCATTCTAGATAGTATTGTCAATAGGGAATTAGACAACATAGTACAACAAATCCCAGAAAACATCTTGTGCAAGAAACGATCATTCCCAATAGTTCGAGAACTTCTCCTGGAGTTGGTCCCACTTCTACTTTTGCTTTTGATACTTCCAACTATATAACTCGAAAACAAATGGAAGAAATGCTGGGAATACACAAGCAACATGTAAATCAGATGTATTTGGTGTATGCCATAACTTGAAGAACGAAATAATTCACAGTTAAAACCAATTGTTTGAACAACACCAAAAATGGCAAGAAAATCATATGCAATCCAGTATTCGTTCTTCTATGGATACTATTCTTGACAGCCACAAACAAGTATTCCAACAGGAATTTCAACAGCAGCAAAAATGGCAAGAAGATAATATTTCTAGGCAATATGCAATCTTATGTCGATAGCAGTTTAAATTCAATGAGATCTTACGTAGATGAACAGAACAAGAATACATTGAACAATGTATCAAACATAGAAGCCATTATTGGTTCTATGCAGCAAGATGTTCCTATCTACACAATTTCAATTCCCAACGATTTGCCAAGGCAAATATCAATACATCAACAACAAACGGAAAGTTTTGAAGGGTTGAGAAGAGAAAATAAAGATAAAAGAAAACATATATTGTCTTCGTCGTCAAAAAGCATTCCTTCAAAAGATTATCCAAAGAACAAGTACAGCATGATTAGAGATTGGATATTGCATAATCCGTCAAGGTAACAAATCTAACTCTACTGTATTAGCTTAAATACTATTTTTTTATTCAGTGGATAGTAAATTATATTATCTAACATTAATTTTTTTTATATAGTACGTATTGGGAGGACGGCGACAATTACATTGGAATGGACATGTTGAAAAATTTGTTGGATGTAACAAAAGATGTAACTGTTACGATGAGTAAAGTTTAGTAATTACAATTAATTTAATTTTATGTTTGATATCAATAAATTAAATTTATATGTATTTACTCTATTAGAGTATTGAGTTGGAGTTGGAGTCGAAGTCATTAAGGCGACTTATTAAGAATAGTTCTACCCTAATTTCTAAAGACTATGCAATTATGTGCTTCAAAATTGAAGATGAGTGTTCTAGTATTTTCAATTGGCTAATAGAAGAGAAAAACAAAGCCACTAAGGGAGAAGTGGACTTCATTCTGTTAGTAGAATACACGAATGGTGTTTCGCCTATAAATGGTCGTAAATAAATGGCGTGCAAGCATCTATTAATTCCATGCTCATTTCCTGGCAATTGTTGTATCTTTTTGTGGTGAATATTCTTGAATGGAAATTCCAAATATATGACTATAGCGATTATATTCTTATACCAGATCAAGTCATGATACATGCAAAAGCAACACATAATACAATCCATACATTCAGTCTGAATTCAGAGCTTTCTACCAGAAAGAATGTAAGGAAACATAGAACTAAAGCAATGCAAGTGGATACCATACCTTATCTACCATGTGCAGGCAATGGATTATCATTTAAATAGCTGTTTATTTGTTAATATTTAATTTTTTCTTTATATTAATTTAGCCTAACGCAAAACTGTTTGTTCTATGGTCCAAACTGTAGAATGTTCATACTAAAATATATAGAATGATTTGTCCTAGGACCGCCAATAGAATTAGTTTTCACCTGATAGGATGTCCAACTATAGACGGAAGATGGTAGTGGATATTTGTAACAATGAATATTTTCTTCATCCTCATCCTTAGTTAACTGGTCATGTAATGAAATAAGTTTTGTTGTATTTTTTTTTCTTTTTCTATTTTATCATATTGTTGGTGTATATGTAGAAAAAATAAACTGTGATGAAATTGTGATAAACCTAAACGAATTGATAGTGTTTTAATTTTAGTATCAACCAACATTATAATATCACAATTTTACATGGTTTCTTTCCTCATCAATTTATTGTTAAATATTAATGTTTATGCTTTAAATAAGAAAGATGATGAAAAATATAACTATAATTAAAAAAACATATGAAAATAACTAACATTGTGTAGCTCACAGTTATTTTTCTGTTGAAAAATGATGTATAAATCTCCACTTTGAGAGCAACGGGATGATAGATTAATTGTTGCACAATTTAGAATTCTAGACTTGTTAAATAGAATGTATTAAATTCAAAATTTTCAGATAGACCATATTTTTTGTACAACAAATATGTAATTTATTTTCGTCTGTTCGCTTAATCAAAACTTTTATATTTTGTCTTTTTTTGTTCTAGACAATGCAACGTATAGCTGACCATGTGAAAATACAGGTTCAGGAAGATATAGACCTACAAAATCTAATATTTGACATTGGGCCTTGTTAGTAGTCATAGCAAAACAAGGACGAATAGAAAATTAAGTTCTTTTAAAGGGTACTGAATGTTTATCTCCTTCAAGTGGAATAAATGAAATTCTAACTAAAAATACTTGTTTTCCGTGATATTCACCAGATCCAATTTCAGCTAAAATAACATTTTGTTTAAATTCACGACAAATAAGTCTAGTTCCATTACACAAATCTTCCGAAAGATTAATATTTTTGAACAACATAACATGACAATTTTTTTTTAGAACAAGTTCATGTGGAGGTATACCATTTAAAGTTAAACTATTCAAAAAATCTTCATAAATTAATCCTTCCGTTTTATAAATCACTTCATCAAAACTGAAATATGTAAATGTATCTCTCGAAATTTCTTTAACTTACATATTGTTTATCATATCTACATATTCATTTTTTGGAGTTAAAATAATTATATTCATCATAGTATTTAAATTGTCACTATAAGTACGAAAATTCGGAAACACAATGCTGATCAACTTTTTCAATGATTTAATTTTATCTTCAAAATCTATGACAATAACTGAAGAAAACTTAATCATGCTATATGTACGCTCTTTTTCAATTTCATTTCCAATTTTGAGTAGATATTCACAAAAAGAATGGATCCAATCTAGCTCTCATATTTTGAGTTAATGGTAGTTGTGTAAAGTATTGCCACAAATATGAAAATACTAAACTTGCTTTCATAATATCATCTTTTGTTCCTTTCTGTACCACTGACAAAATTTGACGAAAATTCCCTCCACACACAATGGTCTTTCCACCAAATGACAATTCACATTCAGTAATATCTTTTAACGTTTTATCCAAAGTTTAAAAAGCATATTTATTAACCGTGCTTCATCCCACACAATTAGTTTTGTCATTTTTAAAAGCTGACCAAGTGTAGATTTTTTACTTACCGAACATCGCATATCAGGACTTGTTTAAAGAGGAATTTAAAACGCGAATCACCGGTTCTTCCAGCAGGTAATAAAGAAGCAGCTACTCCAGATGATTTTGTTGCTAATGCAATGAGTTGTCTACATTGTACTGTAGCAAGCAATACTTTGTACAAATAAATTTTATCAGTACCTCCTGGACCATCAATAAAAAAAAAGTCCATTTCTATCGTTGAAAACACAATCTAAAATAGTATGATAAGCAATTTGTTGTTCTTTATTTAAACTCATTGTAAAATACATGTCAGACTCAACATTAACATTTGCACTTTCTTCTAAAATTATATTTGCTAACATGTCATCGTCATTTATAATAATGTCAAAATTTGTGAAGCAAAAATCATTTACACTTTTACCAACAACTTCTAAGAATGAATTTATGCACCGTAGAGCTCTAATCTCAACATCGTACTTTGTCTCACTTGTATGTAAAAAATCTTCTATTATATAAGCTTTAAATTTAATCCATAAATTCTAGGATTTGTAGGGGCACAAAAAATCAGCACATTAGCAAAAAGTCGATGGAGTGATATAAACATTTTATAAGAAATAGCCTCAGTTAAACACATGTCACAAAAATTATTTCCACTTATTAGACTATGTAAGAATGCAGCCTGGCAATAGGTAGGTGCTGCAATACCATTAATTGTTTTTAAATTTTCAAAAGATTTTGGTCCTTTAATATGATTCAATAAAACTCTTAAAAAGTATCTCTCACCCTCAGATGGATTAGCAGCAACTATTCTACCAATAATATTTTGCTTTTTTCTAAGATTTCAAACTCGCAAATATGTATTCCATACAAAGTAAGTAGGAAAATCTTTATAAAGTAAAGTCCGAACCTTTTCATCAGAAATATTCATTCGAAAAAATTCAGTTAACATTGTTCGTTGGATAAAATATTTATTTATAACTTCTGATAAATTATCAGTTTCATTGTACGTAACTAATTGAGAATTTTCAACATGTAACTGCAAAGAAATTATAGAATGAGATATGTCAAATAAATAAAAACTAAAAATTCTCCAAATAGCTTATGGCGCAGATATCCATCTAGCAGTTTGATAATTTGAAATTTTATCAATATAATGTTCATTGGTTTCTTTATTCATAGCAAAATTAACACGATCATGTCCTTTGTATACATATTTATATAAATATTTCACGGCTTTAACAGAAGGACATATTTCTAGATTAATATGACAATCATATTTAGCTAACATATACGAATTGTATGGTACAACCCATTTATTATCTAGCATGTATCATCTGACTCTAACAGTAATACCACCGTTACGACCTCTGTAAAGCGGATATGAATAATTATTTAAGGAAGTATATAAAATATATTCTTTTGAATATTTATTTTTACAAGTATAGTTGTTTTTCATGCAAACATTTGTAGAATTTAATTCTCCACAAGGACCGTGTATCATATGTTTGATCACAGTAGCTGCAGGTAAGGATTTTTCTTTTCATCTGATATTTAACACGAGACAATTTCATTAACTTGCATAGAATAAGTAATCTTAAATTTTGGTTTAAATATGAAAAGAAAATAAACGTGAGGCAGACCTCTTTTTTGGAATTCAATCATATAAATATAAGCAACTACATGCCTAAGTATTTATCTCTTTAATAAATCTGTTTTTAGTTCCTCAAATTTAGCTCGAAATATTCTTGCTAGCAAGTCTGGCCTATTTTTTATTTCATCATTATGTCTCAATTCTTTTTTAATTTCAGGTCAATTTGAATTGCATGTCATTGTTAAAAATATATTGGGTTTTCCATATTTTTGAACTAAAGACATTGCATTGCATCCATATATCTTTTAATTAAATTCTAGGACTTCCAATAAACCCTGTTCGTAGCACTATTGATTTACCAATCTTATAGTCTCTATTCTCACCACTTTGTACACTATCCGCTCTTATAATCTTTTGATTATTTCAAAAATAGTCCAATCTCGAAGTTTCAATTTTAACATGCATATCTACTATATATTGCTGCAGAAGTCTGCTTGTATGAAGAAGTATAGACTTATCTGAAAGCCTCATTTGAAGTTTGTAGCAATAATATTCGTGCCAGGATACAGTCATTCGTTTAATCGTTTTCTTCAAAATTGATTTCTTCAAAATTGAAAAGAAATATGAAGAAAAAATTTGAGAAGGACAATATAATGACACACTCTTTTATTACATATAAAACAATTTCACAGATGATAAAATTTACCATGATCTTCCATTTCCAAAAGTTGTTCAGTGGAGTGAATGTTATTAATTTGTATAAGATTTTCATCCATCAGTGAAGAAGTATTCAAATTGACTTTTTGGATACTTTCGTGCCATCCAGGTTCTCCATAGGCAAATATTAATGGATATTGAAGTGGATCATAGCAGCCATAATAGTAATTTACTTTATGTGTATTGTTAGAATGTTCATAAATTAATATATCACGATTTTGAAGGTTTGCAGATGGGTCCTCATCAACCCATACTACGACCACCTGCTCACACGATGGCATATTATATAATCTTTGGTCAAGACTTGGATCACACCTAAGCACAATATGACATGAACCAAAATCAGAAACTTCACTTAATGATCGAAAAAATCGACAATATGGATTCATCTTTAAGACATCTATCAATTTTCTCAAAGTTGTTTCAGATAACCTGTCAGAATTTTTTAACCTATTAGTGATTTCATTATCAGTATCAAAGAAGTATAACTGTAAATATGCTGGTTTCCCATTAGCTGGTAATAATGGATTTATAAAATGGTACACTTGTCCTTGAACTCTAAATATATATATATATATATATATATATATATATATAACTTTATTATTTCTACACAAATTTTTATCATATTTAACACTAAAAGAAGTGAAAGCAAAATGATTGTTATAACTACGAGTGATTTTTTAAAAAGAAACTGCTTCACATGAAGTAGAAGTAAATAGCTCAAACAATTCAGGAGGAACACTATTTAACTGTAATCTAACTTTTCCATCACAACAACAAAAATCATTACTTTCTTTATGAAATTTTTTTGCACCATAATATTTACAAATTGTACATGATAAAAGAATATAAGGTTTAGCCGAAATATCTCGTAGATTTATTCATTTGGAATCAACTCTTTTAGAATCATGTAAAATATTAGGAATTTCTCATATTTCATTTTCATTTTCGGAGTCTTTTTTAAGACAAATGCTTTCATCCTTGTATAAGTTAATACAATCATCAATAGAATCTAAAAACATAAAAATAAGATTGATGAAAGATAACACAAACAGTTCTAAAAACAAAAACAAAAAAAGGAAAAACACAGGTAAATGGAAAAAAAAAACCCAAACTTGTTTCAAACTCACGACACCAAGTTCGTCTTTCTGGTGCATAACTTGTAGTGACTTCCAGAATATCAAATATGCATGTTAAAATTATGTAAAAAAGGGAATGAAAAAATCAACAAAAAATCATGTTTCAACAAATAATCATACCAAAACTCTTTTGCGCAATTTGTCTTTTTAACCATTGGCTGAATTTCAGAATTTTATGTTTGTGTGGACGGTGTTCTTGAATGAGCACATTTATTCTTAAACAAATTATAAACATTCTTATCGCAAATTTGGTCATGTAACAACAACTCAGAGACTATCTGTGCGATTTTTGATTTGTTTAGAGTTCTGTTGCCTTGATGAAATATAGATTCAAGAATTTGGAGTTGGGGAAATGTAGGTGTCCATCTACCCATTATCACTATGAAAGCAAGCAAGTTATGACAACAAGCAAGTCTACTACAAGATATGCAAATCTTCAAACTTAAAACAGAAAAATTAATAAAATATACTATACTGACGAGGAAAATAAATAAAAAAATATTATTATTATTATACTAACTCCGAAAAATATAGACTATTTATAGCTATGCATAGACAAGCCACCATACTTTAACTATTTATCAAAGTGTGCATAGACATCATATTTCAATTATTTATTTAGCAAAATGTTAAAATGAAATCATGCCTAATGAATAAAAACAAATATAATAGGGAAAAATCTAATTATCATTCACCTGCAGCAAAAATTGGGAGGAAGAGTTAGTTTATGTGTGTTTTTTTTTTTCACGTTATATAGCATGTATACATTAGCAAGAAATCATCTAAATTTTTTTGACGAGATTAGGTAATTTGAGATAGATGTTGTTAGTTTTATTTGATTAAATGAGGTTTGTGCATGAATTTGATAATCCGGTTCTTGTTCTTGCACCATGTTGTTTGCCAGAAGAAATTCATAATTGATTAGTGGAAAGTATTGCGTTGTTATCCAGGAAATGAAACAACCTAAAAGTTCCGGTTGCTTTTGCTTGGCTATTCTGTGCAAGGCCGTTACCTCCGTGCACAGAAGCCTACATGGAGGCTGCACGGAGGCCAAGTTTTTTTTCTTTTTTCTTTTAAAATGTTTTTGGGAATAATAAGAAGACAATCTTTTCAGTAAAAATTTGTCTATTCTATCACCTGTGAATCTATTGTCAAATCTAATTTAAAATGTAAAGTACACTTTTTTTAGCTTAAATACCTTCATTTTTCACCAGATTTTTTTTTCCCATTCAACTCACCCATACTTCAAATATTCCACATAACAAACAATAATTTTCTCATAAAATGGATGTTTCACATAGTTTCTTCAGAATCATCACCCCTTTCCTGAATCACAATATTCGTCTAGTTAGTGCTTCTTTGACATTTTAATATATGTTTTATCACATGCTTATGTTTTTATTATTTTTTTATTATATATAATATAGATGCTTCCTACATCTTTTATTAATGACTGGAGGCAACAACTTAGTGATACAATATAAGTAACTGCATATAATGGCATAATTGTCATCATCAAATTAGAAAGAGTTGATGAAAAAATATACCTAGCCGATGAATTAGAACAATTTTTCGACCATCATAATTTACAGGAGGATTATGTTCTAGTATTCGAATATAACAGTAATTTCACACTAAACATGACTATATTTGATCAATCTGGGTTAGAGGTTACATACGACTCTGATGAAGAAGGCCAAGAAGAAAACACTTCAGATAATCCCATATTTGAAATAATACTAACACCTTGTCTCAACAGCCACCGAAAAATTGTAAGTTGTATCTTTTATTTATTAATAATATATATATATATATATATATAACCATTCTACATAATTTTTGAGTTGAAATTTTTTCATCACTGCAGTATATACCAGGAAGTTTTGCCCGACAGCACTTGTCGAAATTTGTTCGCAACATTCAGATCCATGATTCTCTGCATCACAATTGGGAAATTACTACAAATTTTTGACCAAGTGGCGTAATAAGATGTCTTACTATAGGTTGGACTGATTTTATTACGGAAAAACAACTACAAATGGGCGATAGATGCGTCTTCCAGCTAATTAACAATGAAACCCCAATGTTTATGGTCAACAAGAAAGATCGCACTGGAAGTTTGACACATCTATAAAACTTTTAACTTGTTGTAACTTTTGCTTCTACTAATCTACTTTACGTTCACATGCATTATATATAACCATGACAATTAATATAAAATCAATTCCACAAATTTCAAAGTTTGGAACTTCCAAAACTCAACAAATTCATTAAAAATCTGCACGTGGAAAACAATACACAAATAATGAAAGCATGAGAAAAACAAGTGAATTTATACACAAACAAAAAGAACAAAATAGGTAATAAAAAAAAACAATAACACATTAAACTTCAGATATAAAAATAAAAGAGATATAAAAAGAGAAAAGAGAAGAAGAAACATTTTTGTGAAAATATATAGTAAAAACAATATAAAAGAAAGTTATGAAAATTAAATAAAGAATAGTATAAATACAATCTAGTTAAAATTGAAAAATTAAGTTTTCTTACGGAAAAAAAAGACTAGAAACAAAATTTATATCTATCGCGGAGGGTATTGCCTCCGTGCACGGAGGCAAAGAACTTATATATATATATATATATATTTTCTTCCTTTTTTTTAAAGTTAATATCTAAATAAGCACAACAATTTATTTATATAACCTTTTTTTTCTTTTTATCTTATTATTATTATTATTATATAGTAGGCAGACAAAAATAAAAAGAAACCAAAAAAAGTTATTATAAAGTTTTTAAATTAAATTGAAATAATTAAAAGTAAAAATGAATTATATTTAATTAAAATTGAAGAAATTGTGTTTAAAATGAAAAGAATAAAAAAAAATTTAGATCGAAAATATAAATTTTAAAACAATTTTCAAAAAAATATAATAAAAACAAAATAAAATAAAGAATATATAAATATTATTTAGTTAAAATTGGAAAATTAAATTTTATTATGAAGAGAAGAATTTTAAATCGAAAAAAAATTTTCAAAAAAAAAAAAATCTAGGATACAAAGTCTCTGTGCACGGATAGTTAGATAGATTTTTTTTTTTTAAAGCTAATATTTTTTTAAATATAATAACTAACTACAATGATAATTTTTTTTTTATTACACTTCAAAAAACTTGAAGCAAATTTTTTTCTTGAAACTATCTACCTACATTTTAGAAATATACTGAGTTGATATTTTTTTAATGAGCACGTAGTGAAGAGATGAGATTTGGTGGGAAGAATGGAAAGTTACATATTACAGTAAATTTGAAGGTACACTGTATAATAAAATATATACTAAGACAAACGATATCGTTTTTGCTCCCCCCACTTGAAAAAAAAAAATAAAAATAAAAATGTTACAGTGAGATAAAATGAATTAAAACACCATTCACTTCAACAGTGTCTCCACATTCCCCTTTTTATATAGTAGGAATAAGGGTAAAGTTGTCTTTTTAGAACTAAGAAAAGGTAAATATATTATTCACATCACAATTTTGTTAACTACACCATATTTTAATTACGATGCATATCCCTAAATTGTTCTTTATTTTTACACTTATGTTCTCAACTTTTTTTTTTAAAATAATTTTTATCATCAATTTTCTATTAGTTTTTACATTTTGTCTATAGAAACGGATTTCATCCAAAATATTTGTTATGAGGGCCAAAAGAGATATATTTTTTCTTTCATATTTTTAAATAAGTGAAATAAATAATAAATACAAAAGTTAAACAAAATATTAATTTCAATGCACGTTAGTAGAACATTTGAATGAAAATCGTGATTAAAGATCAAATAAGTTAATTAATTGAAAGTAAAGAATGACAATTCGACAAGAAAAAAGGTGAGGACATAAAAGTATAGAAGAGCAAATATTGAACACCTTTCTTGTAATTAAAATATTGTACAATTAAAAAAAAAATATTGTGTGAATATAATTACCAAAAGAAAATGATGTGGACTCAACCGTCAAAATAATATGTTGAGGACTTGCTTGATAATATAAATAAAAAATAATAATACCTTGGACATTACCTTGGGGACCCCAAATAATCCATTTTTGGTTTTTAATTTTCTCAATTCGATAGTAGCTGAAGAAACAAGAAAAGAAACTTCCCGTAACTGTAATCTTCCCTTCTCAGTGCTATACTTACACAAATATGTACATATATATGTATACGTACAAATATATGTATATACCCTCACATGAAATCGTGTTAAACTTATTCTTGTAGAGAGATAAATCAGCTAAGATTGCGAGGATCTGAAAATCACGCCAAAAATCACTTTCACCTTTGTTAAAACTTCCTGAAGGTACTCATTTTCCCTCAATTATTATTATTTCAAATACTTGTATGTATTTGTATTTAATGATTATCAACGTTAATTTAAGTACTAGAATTGAATTAAAGTCCATGCGTGTCTAGATCTGTGATTTGGTGAGTCGTGGGATTATATTTGAAAATTAAATGAGATCTTAGTTATGGAGGTTTGGGATTTTTTAGATCTGATAACGGAGTAGGGTAAATTGTGGTTGAATTATGAAACATGGAAGAATTTTGATGCGCTTGATATGGAAAGTTTTGAAGATTTTCTGGGCAATGGAAAATTTTCCCAATTTTATCGAAATTATATGCTGTCTTGCCTTTTACCGTGCTATTGATTTGAAGATTGATGAATTTGATTGAGAAGATCATTTTGCCCTTAGTTTGCGGCTGGCATAGCTAGAAATTTTTTTAATCCGTTGATAATTACTGATGCATTGTCGAGTAACTGATGCTGTACAGTTCCGACTTTCTGGCTGTTAGTAATTGGTAAAGATCCCATCAAAAGTTTCGAGTATAATTTTTCAAAAAAAATAGCACCACCCCCTCCCCCACAAAGCCATCTTATTTATTTGACAGTTTTACTGTTGAAATGTTTTTAGGACTCAATTTCTGTGAAACTGTTGTAATTATTGGAAGGAAAAATTTACTGTCCAGCTGATAAGTTTGATTCTCAATGTTGCTTGTGCAGGGAACCTGGAGGCAAAATCTTGGATTGATAGCGAAAGTGTAGGAAAGCTTTATGGTGGTGAGGAGTGAAATATAACCTGTAGAAATAAAAAGGGATAATGGCTCCTTCAAGCAAAGCTGAGAAGAAGGCTGCAGTTGATGCAGCAGCATGGATGTTTAATGTAGTAACTTCAGTTGGCATCATCATTGTCAATAAGGCATTAATGGCTACTTATGGCTTCAGCTTTGGTAAATTTCTTATCGGATATTTCGATGGAAGGAAAATTTACTTTGAACTTATTGTTATTTTTAGTTGAAAATTTAATTTCCTCATAAATGATCAAACTAGAATAGTACTTAGTGTTGTCAGTAATATGCATATTTTGTGATTACTTCATCTACTTGTATATACATGCTTTAAGTGAGATAATGTTTTCAATTAATTTTGATTGATTATGAGCTGCTTATTATATGACGATGATTATTGTGGTCCTTAGAAGTAATAAGTTCCAACTCTTCCTCTCTTGAAGAAGCGAAAATTGATACCATTTGTCTCTGGTAAAATTGATGGAAGACCAGGATTACCAAATGTGGTTTTCAGATCCTAGCCTCTGGTTGATTTTTCACTCAATTGTCTGTTGCAATGCAGAAAGTCTCTCTTAAAAGGAATTATTATCATTGTTAAAAGGAGATTTCATGCAGCAATACTTCACTAGAATTAGAAGTTCAGAATTCCTGACTGTTTTACGAGCAGATGTCTAGAATTAAAATTCATGAATAATATTTTTGAATGATATTGTTTATAATTTCAATTCTTGAGCGCAACCTCATACCGCCAAATGCAGTTTAGAATTCTACATATTATGAGATTGATAATGTTGGAGGCTTGGAGCTGCAAGGTGCAGAGGAAAAGGGAGCATCGCATTTAGGTGCCGAATAGAGCAACACAAATTCAACCCATAAAGGGTTTGTTGGCATGTAACCATGCAAAGGATTTTTTAAGGTGTTGTTGGAACCCAGAGAAAATTTAATGTGTGGCATTATTATGTGAAGCAAAATATCCATTAATGATTTTGTTGACTTGAAATCATAGGGATTTGTCGTGTGGGTGGAATATTGATAGGATGATAAGTTAATCAAATTGGTTGCCCAAGCTGACAATAATCTTTGTTAGTTTCATTTTTGGCGATCATGTAAATATTACGATAATAGGGGTTTTCTTCTTCTAAGTTCCTTATGGTTTTATCTTGCTTGGCTATCATTCATATTATTTTTTAATTATCCAATCCTCAACCAGTTTGAGGGGTTTACTGCTTTTTAATTTTCACAATCCTCGCAGCTACAACGTTAACTGGTTTGCATTTTGCTACCACAACATTGATGACAATTGTTCTTAGATGTCTGGGTTACATACAACCTTCTCATCTACCTCTTCCAGAGCTTCTCAAGTTTGTCTTATTTGCAAATTTCTCTATTGTTGGGATGAATGTCAGTCTAATGTGGAATTCAGTGGGATTCTACCAGGTAATTTTTATACCCTTCAATTTTGCCATTTTCTTCCGAAATATTTACAGATTTCTAAGGTATCATTATCTCTAATATGAATTCAGATTGCGAAACTGAGTATGATCCCTGTGTCCTGCTTGTTAGAAGTGTTGTTCGACAAGATCCGATATTCAAGAGACACAAAACTTGGTATTGTGGTTGTTCTCCTTGGGGTTGCTGTCTGCACAGTGACTGATGTGAGTGTTAATGCCAAAGGGTTCATTGCTGCATTTATTGCAGTCTGGAGCACTTCTCTCCAACAGTATGTAAGTTATCCATTCCTGTAAACGTTTTGACCTAGTGTGATGAGATATTTTATTGCCAGCACACAATAATTTGATTGAAACAAATTTTCGGTACCTTGACAAGATCTGCTGTGATTCAATACTTCTAGGAAAGAAATGTGTCTTCTGTTTGGTCTGAATTTAGTCCTATTTTGTTATATACAACGTGTATGTTCTCAATTGCATTTTGCTTTGTAATATTCTGTTGAAAGCTCTAGAGATTATTCTGTAACTTTGGGTTTGTATACGCAGTATGTTCATTACCTACAACGAAACTACTCACTTAGTTCCTTCAATTTGCTTGGACACACTGCACCAGTCCAGGCTGGATCTCTGCTGCTGTTAGGTCCCTTTCTGGATTACTGGTTGACTGACAAAAGGATTGATGCCTTTGACTTTAAAATACCATCCATGGTAAGTGTATCTGCAAGTTATGGTCACTTGTTCTTATTTTAACGTTGTATAGCAGAATGTGTTGATGTGTGATTCTTGTTAATAAATGGATTCTTTGCTACCCCTCTTAATCCCCACCACCCCCACCGCCCGTAAAAAAATAATAATAATAATAAAGAAAGTAAAAAGAAAATTCCAGACACGAATAATATGTGGTTTAGAGAATGGTGATTGAATAAGATACATTATATAATAAAAGGACATGCCATCAAATAACTATGAGCAATATTCACCATTTGAGCATAAAAGGACTTACACTTTATGTGCTCTATAGGTCTTAAATGTTAAAAAGTTAAATTTCTATCTCAAGAAGCTTGGAAATTGTTGAAGACTACTACATTAAAAGATGGCTTTGGAAGATGAAGTATTTGCTTTGAAAATCAAGAAGTTGGCTTTGGAAAAAATTACAAGTGTAGAATTGTGTATGGTTTTAACTAACTGGTTATATCCCTAACTCATCTAGAACTATCCTTTGATTTCTATGTAAGGAAGTGGTAATTAGAATGAATAGTGAAGAGAAATGCAGTAGCGGCTCTTGTATCATTCTCTGAATTTTCATAAATGAAATTCTATTTTATGACTATTTATTTTTTCGTACTGAACAATTTTGTTTGTTGGGTGCAAAATATAGACAATGATTAAAACATGAATATTGATACAGAAGTTGCTTCTGTGTTCTATTTAAACTGATTTATTTTGCTCACTTCACTCTTGATGATTAAACACTACAATCTCAACTCTTTATATGTACAAGAGGAAGTTCTATACGTTTTCTTGTACATTAAAAAGCAGTCGAAGTGTATTTACTTGCAAAACTTCTTGTTACCTAAGGCCAACTTCCTCTCCAAAAATGACTTCTTCAACCTCCAATTCCAGGACTTCTAATGTTGTGATTATTCTTCCCACAATTCCCATGCTACTGAAGCTGCAAGTAAATTTTAACATGTTAACCATAAGCCATACTAGTATGCTTCGCCCAATTATTATGGTAAATCAATTGTAACGTTCCACATTTGTAAGAGGAATTTAGATTACTTAGGGAGAATAGTACTGCTTGCGGGTCTTAACCAAGATGTGGTACCTTGGTATATAATATTCATTATGACATGGTTTATTAAGAGACTGGAAGAGGATTAAATCACAAATTAAAACTTTGATGGCATACTTTAGATCCAAATGTTTTAGGAAAGTAGAACTAAGACTACTAGAAATGAAGATGTAAGACGGTAGTGATACCATACTAGAACATATAAGATGGTAAATGAAAATATACACCTACAAGTAGAGTGGTGTTCATTGAGGATAGATTAGGGAAGGACGAGTTAGGTGGTTGGGGAGAGGGGGGGTATGTATTATGTAAATCTAAGGAAGTGTCCAATCACGAGTGATGCCATCCCAACAGATCATGTTAGAAGAGGAAAACCGGACCAATATTAAACGTGCCTGTTATGGTTACATTGGAGCTTCCGATAATAGATTCAACAATGATTGAATGGGGGCACCGAAGACGAATTTATATAACCAACTCCAATTTATTGGAAAGAAGGCTTAGCTGCTTGTATTTTTGCACTCTCAAATTATATTGCTGCATCCGCTTAAAAATTAGAATTATGTCTAAAATAAATTTGAAAAAGTATAAAGATGGTAGAGCTACCAGATATATACTAAAAAGTTCTATTTTGTCTCTTTGGAGAACTTCATAGTAGCTATGTTTAAGTTGGATTGATTATTATTCTTCCAGAGATGTATGCTTAACTTTTGATGCAATCTTTATATTGTTATTCTTTGTGTTTCATATTCCATTTTTATTCAAAAAAATATTCCAGCTGATTTTCCCCTAAAATTCTTTCACCTCTTTCTATAGAGACAACCTAAAAAGAACATTGAGTATAATCGTTTAAACTTCCTGATATCGACATCTGCTTGTTTCTCAACTCATGCCTTTAATATTCTAGAAGGCTTTATCCACGAAGTGTTAGTGTTTCAGATGTATAATCTCTCATGACTTTCCTTCCCTTTGCTTCTGCAGGTTTTCATAATCCTTTCGTGCACTATTGCTGTAGGGACTAACCTCAGTCAGTTCATCTGCATTGGCAGATTCACTGCTGTTTCATTCCAGGTTCTTGGTCATATGAAGACCATCCTTGTACTGATCCTGGGATTCTTATTTTTCGGGAGAGAGGGCCTTAATTTACATGTCGTTCTTGGCATGATCATTGCCATTTTTGGAATGATATTGTATGGAAATGCCTCATCAAAACCCGGGGGGAAGGAACGACGCAGTCATTCAATTTCCAGAAGCAGCCAACAAAAGCATGGACTATTGGAATCTTCTGAAGTTGATGAGAAGGTTTAAAAATTTCTGCAGCTCAAGTTTTAACATACAAAGGATGGTTGATACCCGGAAATTTTTTTATCATTCGACTCAAGATACATTTCACGAATCAGTTTGTGAATGAAGTTTTTTAAATTTTGTAATTTTATACTTTTTTCTTAATTTTATTTCAATGAGGGGATTGATATTTTGGGACAAATCACCCATGTTTATTATCATATTTAAGTTTCTTAATCATAAATATAGTGATAATTTATTTTTGATTATTATTCGCACCTTCTGCTTTATGCTCGACCATGTTATAAAATGACAAAGCATTGGTGCTGGAAGATTGTTTTGCAGCAAAACAGAAGCTAATTCAGGTACATTTTGTTGGATAGGACATGACTCGTATAGATTAAAAACTTATTTGCTAGAAAAGGGATTTGGGTTGGCCAACCCGCAACCTCAAATCGGGTTGGTGTTGTAGTTTCTTGTTTTAAATTCTATTCTGAAACCCGACAACTTATGAATGTAGATATTTTGGCAAAAAATTATATGCAAAATTATTGCATATGAATGTAAGAAAAATGAGAACACTTGAAAACCATCTTTTTCGTTCAGAAGTCCCATAAAAGTTTGGGTATGGATTAGTAAATAAATTATTTATATGATGATTTAGTTTTAGACAATGGGATGGTATTTAGAGCATGAAAAAGTACTCGACGGTAGAGCTTTGACTTATGCCCTCTATTCGCGCCGACAACAGTCGCAAGACAACGTAGGTACGACGCTTCGACATGAGGAAATTGCTTGTGGCAGGGGATATAGGTAGACTCGGGTAGTGGACACAGACAACCTGTTTTGGCAGAACACAGGCTAGGGGAGCAGGCTGCTTTTCAACTCAGAAATCAGGTTTCTTTAAGTCGAAAACTACTATTTTGAGAAGGAGAAATATAATGGACTGCGATCGGATGTTTTGTGGACACAAGTGGGCAACTTGGCCAACTTGTACAATTTGTGTCACTTGTCCACTTGTGCTACTAGCCTCACTCATGCCATTTGTAAAGATAATGCTAAGGAGGAAGCAAAATTCATTTTGGTTACTATGAAGTGATTTGTCTACTTGCATGTGAATTGTAGAGGTAGAATAAGGTTGGAAAGTGATATACAACTTGCATATGGAAGTGTAAAGAAATACCACCTAACCAAAGGAAGTTAATGCAACTTGCAATCGATGAGGACATTTTGATCAAAATTAATTTTGACCATTGATTCAAAGATAACTTGCAAAGTTTTGCCTATAAATATTGATGTAATCTCATTTGTAAATCATATGGAACGAAGTGAGGAGAATACTTGAAAAATATTATAAAGTTTTCCTTTCATTTAGATACAAAGAGAGTTCTCATAAACTTTTTTGTTTTCCTTATATTTCATCCTTCAAATCCTCTCATCGAGTTGTTATAATTTAGCCTCATTAGTTTAATTATTTGTGAGTGTTGTAAAATTGACTTAACATTTTCTTATGGAGAACGGAAATTGTAAAACGTTAAGGCAGGATTCTAGTTTTTCGGGTGTAACAAAACTATGTCCATGACATTAGGCATTCTTCATTTTAAATAACGTGCTCCATTCGATCCTCACCATCTTCATCCACTACAATGTTATAAAATCGAAACTTGGATTTAAATTTTGGAGTATTTTCAAACGTGGCCCTTTCAATGTGGGTCATTTTATAATAAGTAATGTTATTCGTAGTGAAGACTGCCAGTTGTCGTCATATGTGGTACAATTTGGTGTTTAATACATAGATATGGTAGTTATTTTTTGAATTATACATCAAATGAAAAACTGTCAAGTGTACGTCACATAGGGCGATTGTCGGTAGTTTTCACTGTGAATAACATTATTCTTTTAGAACTGATAAAAAATAATGGCCAAACTTGGATAGAGAATGTCCATTGTGCCCTTTTGCAAAAATGATCGAAAACCTTCTGCATTTCAAATTCGAATTTCACAGTTTCAGATCAGAAAAGTTGATGGTACATTTTATCATATCCTAATATACAACAATAAAGTGAAATCAACTTTAGAATCTTGCTGCCAAAGATGTAATGGGCAATAATTGAACCTTAGGTCAAAATAATAACGTAAAGAATGCAATGACTCGACCGATTATTAATTATGATTATCGATTAATAACTCGTTAATTTGTTTAATAACATGTTAATATTGTGTATTCGATTAAAAAATTTTTTGATTATGTATGATATATTCAGGTAATCGATTGGGTGAGTAGTAGTTTTTGCTGTTTAGATGGAATGATTGACCGACATAGTACATTTCATAGATGTTTTATCAGGACAGTGAATTGAATGCTCGATAGGAATGAAAAAAATTAGCTAAGTGTCTCTAAAGACAGTTACCGGCAATAAAATAAATATCTATCCTTCTATGACAGTTGATGTCTTCCCTCCAATTTAGACAGAAATGTGCTTGTTTGGTTTAAATTATAATGAGATCTCACTCTAATTTAAACGTCAAAGTTAAACTTTAATTTTAGCCACAAATTTTTTAGAATCCATTTATCAACCATTCATTTCAATTAATTCATAATTCCAACAACTTAAAATTTTTACCAAACAAGCACATGCTACACTAACTTCAACGGCAATATTGATAGATAAGTTTGACTAGTGCTAGTTCTTTACCTACGGTCCTCCCCTTCTTAACAATTGGAGCATCTCCCATCCCTCGTAACTAGTCGAGCAAATATATTTTTTAATGATTTTTAAACTAGATCGAAGTTCTTCTATCTGAAACTCCTTTTGCATCTTCACTTTAAGTTCTTCATTACTCCCAGGGAGGTTAATGTGTAGATCTTGACAGTAGTGACATTTCCATCCATAAAACGCATCTGGGTATTTCCACTGAACTTTCATCAAAATTTCAACTCAATCTTGCTACATCTAAACTTGCTTTCACATTAAGTTTGACATCGTACCACTTGTCACTATCGCACAACAAATGGCCAGTTTTAAAATGAAAAACATTTTACCACCCACACATTTTCGAATTTGCAAAAAATTGCAAGCAATGTTTAACTCCATGTACAACATGGAGTAATTAAATTTATTGCACAAGTTGTCTTCAATTGGAAAAATTACAACTTCTTGTTCACACAAAACATGTGGAGCGTCGAACGATATCGAGACGAGACGGTCTTTGAGAACCCACTTATTGTATACTACACAATACCGTAATGGACCACCGCTGCAGTTCTTATTATAATGGTTTGTCACCATTACAGGCACACAAGAAAAGCAACGAAACTAGAGAAAATGAAAGAAATGTATAGTTACATGAGAATTAAAGTGGCAAATATCCAAATGAGAGCCACCCTCTTCAACATCTGACAAATATTGATACCATTATAAATCTAATCAATTCAAGACTTCAAATAAATCAAAGGGTAAAAAGCAAAATGGCGGCCTAGTCTAAAAATTCACTATACACGAATCATAATCTCCTGCAGGTAGGTAAAAATTGCTAACAAACCGGTAATATGATTCAGAACATACATCTAGAGTCGCCATATGTTAGGGTAGATTCAAACGGGTATAGCGAAGCCCAGTTCCTTTGCGGCAGAACCAATAAACTGGACAGGCAAGCCAGTTGCTAGACGGCTACGGGCTTCCCATATTAAGCACTTTTCAATATCTTCTTGCCAATTGGTAATGCCTACATTTATATACTGACATGGACTGCGAGTGCCACTTCTGTTTCTGTCCACTTGTTCGCTACTTGGTTTAATTGAACTAGCATGTAAAATAGCACGAAGAACTGATGTGCTGAGAGCACGAAGATGGGCACTTGGATGAGAAATGCAACGAACTGTAGCTGGGAGGCGACACTGTATAATATTATTCCCAGATAAACCATATTAGTTGACTTTCTTAAATTGTATAATCAAGAACTGCAATATGTTAAATCACAGCATTCATTATATTCTTAGTAATGAATCGCCTTCTCAGCAGGAAAATGAGATTCCATTTAACCACACCCCCACACATATATGTTATGCACTTGAGTTTACTACTTCTAAAGGCTTCATGCGAAGAAATCATATTACACATAAAGGTACCAAGGATCCTAGCAAGAGAAGCCTTCACCGTGAAAGCTCCTCGATCAAAAGTCCGAAACACTCTGTCCCTAAAATTTCGGGACATCATCATTGAACATGTTAAATACAGAAAATTTATACCTTTAACAGGTTTGAAAGGCCATCTGCAACCGCTAGTCCCGATTCTCCCCACTCAAGCACTGGTTGAACTGCTCTAGCTGTTACTTCCAATAACTGTCGAACATTTTGGGGTGTAATCATGTTATTAGTTCACAAAAGCAATAGAACATAGAAATTCATTCATCGAATGCCAAAACAGAAGTAAATTTTACCAAGAAACATAAGAGAAGACATGAGACCACTTAAAATGGTTAAGCTGGTAGCATCACAGATTCATGGTAGATACAAATTTAAAAAAGAAAAAAAAAAGGAGAATACTAATCTGAAAAAAGTTACCTCCAGCTGCGGTGAAGTGCATGCCCCTCCTTCAACGAGCAACCCATCTGTGGCTCGTAGGAGGAGGTCTGATGCACTAGCAAGAATTACGAGTGATTCAAGGGCTTCATGATTTCTCATTAGCTCCACAATAAGTTTCACAATTCGTTCATTAATCCTCCACATCTTTTGACCAAGTCCATCATCTTTAGTAACCCAAGGCTTCATTTCCCTCTCAGCCTGACAAATACACAAAACAAAGTATGTGAGAAAACAAATGACAGAAACCAAAATCAAAATAAAACATCATCGGAAGACTGACTTTCAGACATTTAAAATAACTCATAATGCCATTTGACCTAAAGAAATCATTAATCCATATTTTCTTAAACTGAAGGAAGAAATGATTTTTCGACTTCAGCATCCTGTAATCAGAAATATGGGTTAAAACAAAGTCAGTTTCCAATGGAAATTGAAGTTAACATTTTGTGTTCTGGACCTGTAGAATTATAGCTGTCGCAGCTTTTGCAGGTGATGCCGATACAACATTGCATAATGCATCCACCACCTGTAGATACAGAAGATAATCAGTTAAGTCTTTTAATAGATTGGAGCTCTGTAAAATCACGCATTGCATCTGTTGATTTACTGATGCTAGCTAACATAATGCTATGTATAAACTTTCTGTTGCGGAGGTATGATATCACAACTAAAAGTTGATAGGAGTTGAAAAGGAAAATATCATGAACCAATAGCGTGAATGCTAGCTCAGATGGTCAGGATTTTGATTCACGAACTTCACAGAAAGCAACAGAATAAAATAACAAGCAATATTATTTCTTACTATATGCATGATGAACTTAAAATATGATTAATAACAATGACATATAACATAGAGAATTTGACAGATTACCTGTCTCCATCCTTGCTGGGCGGAAGTGCTTTCAGCAATCAGCTGTGTTTCAGGTGAAGCAATCAACTTGTGCCAAAGCAATGAAACAACAGAAAAACACAGTTCTTGTTTTTCTGCCAATACAGACCTAAGAACCTGTGCACAGCAATTAAAACCCATATGCCTGTCCATTGTCAAAAAGTTGGCCAAATCTGAAGCATCTGTTGGAAGACTTGCAATTCCTCTTCCCACTGGAACCTTGTCAACTTCACTGGAGTGGGAAGGCTTCTCGGAGTACATTAAAGACTTTGAACCAGGCAAGTTAGTGCACTGCATAGACGATGGTTGCCCTGATTCTAGGTGGCTACTGCTAGAACACGTGTTTTGTTTTTCTTCATTGAAACAAGAAGGCATCTCCTTCAACAATGGCACGTGCCGTATTTGTGCTTCCAATGGCTCGGCTTTATTGACAATAGATGCAACAACTTTGCTATGAATATCAATTAGGTTAAAAAGTGAAGATGCCCTTGAGTGTATTTCGCTGTCCCATTTGCATCTTATCAAGATAGAAAGAGCATGCGTGCTAGCCTTTGAATGTCTAAACAGATCAGAAACATGAGCAGCAACCATTGCCGCAGCCACAATTTCAATTGAACTGTAACTCCATGATGTGCCAACAGAAGATGGCTTCAAAGAAAAAAGTGCCTCTAGAATTGCCAATATCCGGCGAGTATGATGAACTGCAGAGTCAATGCCATTCTGTAACACACTGGGCGATTCAATTATTTTTGCAGGCTTTGCTATGTCAGACATACTTTTGGGATCTGAATAATTACTCCCTTTGGAAATCAAAGGAAAAAGCTGAAGTTCCCAGGATAGAGCACAAATGGCAGCAACAACATAAGAATCAAATGCTGCCACAGGCCCTTGTTTCTTTCCTCGTTTACTTGCCCTGTCCTTTTGCTTTCTAGTGGCACCTTGTGAATCTGCGCCTAATTCATGGGAATGATGAGAACGTTCACCTTTAGGTCGTTTACTCCCATTGAGCAGCTGTGCTTCGTGACTGACACAGACAGTTAATACAACAAAAAGAAGGCGCGAGGCAAGTTCCACAGTGGCAGATGACTCTGAGAACAGTGAGTGGACCATCGTGCGAAGTTCAGCCACGGCAAGATTTTTGGAGGCAGACCCAAATGAATATCTTGTTCTGATTTGTTCTATGGAGGACTCCGGTGGAAATGTCCTTTGGAGAATTGCTTCAACAGTAGCAACAAATATCTTCATGAGACAGGTTTCAGATGGACTTCCACGAGGAAGATATTCAAGAACTTTAAGAAGAGGTATAAACAAGTCCCATGATAATATAGGGGGCTGCAGAGGGGTTGCAACAATAATTTCAGGAAGATCAACAGCAGATGAGCTTAGAGGAATCAATCCATAAGCTGCTTCCCATAGTGTGCATATTCTCCATTCAACCTCAGGGCCATGTGCACAAAGCATTGATGCAATTCCCTGGGCAGTAGCTTCAACTGTTGCTTCTGTTGCAGGCAGTTCTCTCTGTTGAAATACTTTATCAGTTCAGTTAAGGAAACAATGATATAGCAATGTTGACATTCATTAGAAAAAGAATACAGATAGAAGTACCTGCTTTCGCTCGCTAGAAATATAACCACCCAGAGGTTCATGTTGAACTTCTATACCATCAACTTGTCTTAGGGGAGGAAAAAGCAAGGCAGGTTGAGAAAGTATTCTGAACAACAAAGCAGCTGCAGCATCTGCAGCAATACCTGCTCTCATGGACATTGCAATTCCAATTGCACGCAAGAAATGTAAATGCATCCAATTCCTTGGAAGCTGCACCAATAGTCAAACGAATTAGGATTTCTTTATGCTGAACTGAGGCATTGCATTATAAAACTTTCTGTATTGCTTTTCATTTCAGATCAATATTAAATCCTTTACTCTTTTCTTTCTCCATTTTTGGGCTTTTCATATTCCTAATAGGCGGAAACTTAGACCGAGAGCTTACTAAGTTCTAAAGGACTAAATCTAGTAGTAATAAACAATATTCAGTAAAAGAGAAAAAATAATTTTTCCCCACAGAAATATCAGCAGGCCATAAGGGGACTGAGATTATCAAGGCATAAATTTGGACAAAAATGCATTTAACTCAAGTAACTTGATAGAAAATTCGAATAAACAAATTATTCACAACAAGCAATGTTAAACTAGAAATTCAACCCATAAAATTAAGGCCACTATATCATTCCACAGAGGTTGTTTCACATACATCTGAAGGTGTGGAATTCATCAGAATACTAAGCAAATACATAGTACATATATAAACAAACAAAAATAATCATGGTAAAACAATAAGCAGATATGTGGCTCTTTGTGAATCACTAGCATTCTATTATGTAATTTTCTTAAGACTAGATTCACACTTCCCCTCTTTACATAATAACTGTTCAGATTCACACTAAAAGTAAAAAGAAATCAAGAGACAGAACTTACCCTCATGCCTGAGGCATAGTCTTCTGCTGCTCGAAGGAGTTCCACTAGTTGTACAGAAGCATCAAGTGCATCTGGGGCCCAGGATGGTGGAGCTTCTAGAAGTCCAAGGAGCAGCCTTTGGGTAGCACTTGGACTAGCAATTGCATAGTACCTAAGACAGAAGGATAAATTAGCTCCCTATTTGAATCAATTGATGCTTCTGAAAGCATTCCCAGAAACATACCTATGAAATAGTCGTGCATATGGCTCAAGAGCTGGTAGCCCTGCTACAAGATGCTCATCCATAGGTGTTGTTGGGGGAGGGAGCAGAAGTGCAGGAACAGCAGCTGCAGTTAACGTCGCAGTCTCATAACGAGCTACTTCCTCATCACATACACTTAGTATGACGCCAGCACCATTAGCAACCGCCCATCTAGGAGTTGATGGTATTGGCTGTGGATGCTTTCCAGATCCACGAGAAGAAGCTAACACAATAATAAGACATCCTCATTTCAAACTATAATCGTTTTCATGTTTAACAAACTAAAAAGCAAATACTCATTAGGAAGGAAATTTAACAGGTTTGTCTATATTCAAGATTCAAATTTAAAAATTGCCCAGTTATTTAAGTGGAATGCTAATATGAAGGTCACAAAATTGAACATGGTACTTGGACACGTGAAACAAAACAAGCACACTATTAGAGGAGTCGATTTCGGTTCTCCATTAGACCAAAATAATAATGCCTTTGCCAGGACTCTCGAGGTCTAGACTACAGCTACGGTGACTAGTTGGTTCATGCTTTGGAATTCTAAAGGCTAGATAGGCCCACTTGAACACCTCTTGGAACTGTTGGTTTTGTAGAGAAGGGGATAGCATAAACCTATTAGATCGTCAAGTTAATGAAGATAGTTCAATTATGAAGGAGAAGAAACCTAGAAGTACGAGTGAAAGAAAAGTATCACATCATAAAAATATCTCAGAGAGAGATCTATGCAAGGAAAATCATTAAAAATGTCCTCCAAATATATGTTGTTAAGAATAAACCCAACTCGTGCTTCATTTTTCAGTCTAAGATCAAAATCCTTCGCTCTGGAAACGGTTAAAAGAAAACTAAATGGAGAGATTAAAAATGCAAAAATATGGCGAAGTCCCTGAATGAAATTCTTCCAACAGTAAATCCAATAACAGTTTCCTCTTAGCCCAAAGAAGCCAAATAATATCATCTATTTAATGGCAAATCATCCAACTTGTTAACCCTCATCTCACACTGTTAAGAAAACAATCTATTTGCACATTATTAACCTTATTTCTGTACCATCCTTCGGTCCAAATGAGCTTTCAAGAAACAACACTAGCAGTGTCACCTGTAAAGGGCTTAGTCCTAGAAGCCAGTCAATATCTCTGCAGTTACATAGTTCCAGGATATTCTACAGATCTTAATCTAATACCACAAAGAAATAGTAAATGTCTGAAAACCAGTAGCGGTAGCAGCAGCAGCAGGGGAACATAATTAATAGCTTTTAAAATTACTGTCAAAATATGAAAGCATATGAGAAACAATGTTGCTGATAACAACTGCCCAGCTCTTGTTTTGTAACTAAAAGTACAAAGATGAAAACATCAAAGCGTGTATGCAACTTGCAGTAAATGTTACTCAACAGAAAATCCACTAACCCGTCGAAGGTGGCTTTAGTTCTCCGGCTTCATATCTCCCCATCACACCGCCACACCTATGAATACACAAATATTTTAATTTCATGAATATAAGAAAATATGATGCCAACTCAACATTATTCAAGATTGTTGGATAGAGTGAACTGTAGAAGTAATTGAGAGAGAGACATAATTAACAGAAAATTTATACCAACCATAATATTCTCAGAGTACCTACCATATTACGTCATAAACAAATAAAAAAACTAGGTTGAGTCTCTTAATAAAGAAAGAAATAAAAGCCTAGTTTGTCTAAGATTTGATTGAACAAAGTTAAATCTTCCAGCCATCCCCCTAAAGGTGGTGCGAATACTCTTATTTCCAGCTTATCTAGGACTCCACTAAAGAGGGAAAGTCAAATCTTCAACTCTCCCTCAAACTAAAGATAGCAACAGAGAAACCAAATTGACTTTGAAAACTAAATTGCCGTTTGCTCCTCAAAATTTCGACCCACAATTTTGATCGTTTAGGCTAGGCACAACTAGTCCAACAAGAAGAAATTTCCCCCTTTGATGAATTCTTACTAGGATTTAACTTAAGTCTCACATTAGGTAGAGGTCTTGGGTTTTCGAATCTTGTGGGATGCGATAAAAAGCTGTGAGGGGGTAAATGGAGAGATGCCCATCCAAAGTGAACAGTATGGGCATAAAGGCAGGGTTGTTACAAAAATCGAGCGTTTTGTATAACGATCCAAACCTCATACCCGGCCATTCTCTTACATACTATCCGCTTTTACCACTCACGATTTTCTATAGCATTCTCCAGAATTCAAACATGACTTCCCACTAAGAGAGATTTAAGTTGAATCCTGATACCATTAAAAGAGATTTAAGTTGAATCCTGATACCGAATTGAACACACAATCTTCCCCCAAGAGAGACTTAAGTTGAATCCTAATCAGGAGGGTAATATGTTCCAAATACTGGGGAACACGACAGAAAGACTTCAGGGGGAAGAGGGCCTACGCCTTCTCAAAGCGGTTAGTAACTAAGAGAACTGTCGAGCACGAAACCTAGATCGTTACACTGAAGGGGCTCTACAGCACATAATGCCTAGCACCTAACACAAACATAGAAATGGAAATTAGTGGGAAGAAATACCGTCATCCACCCGATATAGCATCACCAAGATTGGAGGGAGGGACGCATCAGAATACATTAGGCAATTACTAAATCCTCGAGCAGCTTTTCACGACTTAAAACCTCCGTGGGATAGAGCATGTCGGCAATAGTTCTTCGAAGGTCCATAAGTTGGACCAGCACTCCACCCAAAGATGAAATAAGTCTGGCATCACAAAACCTAAGCACCTTCGTTACCAAACATGGTGAACATTAATGTGAAGGAAGAGGACTAGACTTTCTTCCATGTAGTTCACTAAGTAAACAAGGATCCACATAGAGGGATATAAAGAAAAATAAGTCTACTGAAATAGGTCCTTGTTCAATGGATCAATTAGGTATGAGAACTCCAATCTCTTTCATAAAAAATTCAAACTCGAGAGCAATTGATTTTGGTGCTTTTGATCATATTATTAGCTTATGTCTAGATAGGCCCACTTGAACACCTCTTGGAACTGTTGGTTTTGTAGAGAAGGGGATAGCATAAACCTATTAGATCGTCAAGTTAATGAAGATAGTTCAATTATGAAGGAGAAGAAACCTAGAAGTACGAGTGAAAGAAAAGTATCACATCATAAAAATATCTCAGAGAGAGATCTATGCAAGGAAAATCATTAAAAATGTCCTCCAAATATATGTTGTTAAGAATAAACCCAACTCGTGCTTCATTTTTCAGTCTAAGATCAAAATCCTTCGCTCTGGAAACGGTTAAAAGAAAACTAAATGGAGAGATTAAAAATGCAAAAATATGGCGAAGTCCCTGAATGAAATTCTTCCAACAGTAAATCCAATAACAGTTTCCTCTTAGCCCAAAGAAGCCAAATAATATCATCTATTTAATGGCAAATCATCCAACTTGTTAACCCTCATCTCACACTGTTAAGAAAACAATCTATTTGCACATTATTAACCTTATTTCTGTACCATCCTTCGGTCCAAATGAGCTTTCAAGAAACAACACTAGCAGTGTCACCTGTAAAGGGCTTAGTCCTAGAAGCCAGTCAATATCTCTGCAGTTACATAGTTCCAGGATATTCTACAGATCTTAATCTAATACCACAAAGAAATAGTAAATGTCTGAAAACCAGTAGCGGTAGCAGCAGCAGCAGGGGAACATAATTAATAGCTTTTAAAATTACTGTCAAAATATGAAAGCATATGAGAAACAATGTTGCTGATAACAACTGCCCAGCTCTTGTTTTGTAACTAAAAGTACAAAGATGAAAACATCAAAGCGTGTATGCAACTTGCAGTAAATGTTACTCAACAGAAAATCCACTAACCCGTCGAAGGTGGCTTTAGTTCTCCGGCTTCATATCTCCCCATCACACCGCCACACCTATGAATACACAAATATTTTAATTTCATGAATATAAGAAAATATGATGCCAACTCAACATTATTCAAGATTGTTGGATAGAGTGAACTGTAGAAGTAATTGAGAGAGAGACATAATTAACAGAAAATTTATACCAACCATAATATTCTCAGAGTACCTACCATATTACGTCATAAACAAATAAAAAAACTAGGTTGAGTCTCTTAATAAAGAAAGAAATAAAAGCCTAGTTTGTCTAAGATTTGATTGAACAAAGTTAAATCTTCCAGCCATCCCCCTAAAGGTGGTGCGAATACTCTTATTTCCAGCTTATCTAGGACTCCACTAAAGAGGGAAAGTCAAATCTTCAACTCTCCCTCAAACTAAAGATAGCAACAGAGAAACCAAATTGACTTTGAAAACTAAATTGCCGTTTGCTCCTCAAAATTTCGACCCACAATTTTGATCGTTTAGGCTAGGCACAACTAGTCCAACAAGAAGAAATTTCCCCCTTTGATGAATTCTTACTAGGATTTAACTTAAGTCTCACATTAGGTAGAGGTCTTGGGTTTTCGAATCTTGTGGGATGCGATAAAAAGCTGTGAGGGGGTAAATGGAGAGATGCCCATCCAAAGTGAACAGTATGGGCATAAAGGCAGGGTTGTTACAAAAATCGAGCGTTTTGTATAACGATCCAAACCTCATACCCGGCCATTCTCTTACATACTATCCGCTTTTACCACTCACGATTTTCTATAGCATTCTCCAGAATTCAAACATGACTTCCCACTAAGAGAGATTTAAGTTGAATCCTGATACCATTAAAAGAGATTTAAGTTGAATCCTGATACCGAATTGAACACACAATCTTCCCCCAAGAGAGACTTAAGTTGAATCCTAATCAGGAGGGTAATATGTTCCAAATACTGGGGAACGCGACAGAAAGACTTCAGGGGGAAGAGGGCCTACGCCTTCTCAAAGCGGTTAGTAACTAAGAGAACTGTCAAGCACGAAACCTAGATCGTTACACTGAAGGGGCTCTACAGCACATAATGCCTAGCACCTAACACAAACATAGAAACGGAAATTAGTGGGAAGAAATACCGTCATCCACCCGATATAGCATCACCAAGATTGGAGGGAGGGACGCATCAGAATACATTAGGCAATTACTAAATCCTCGAGCAGCTTTTCACGACTTAAAACCTCCGTGGGATAGAGCATGTCGGCAATAGTTCTTCGAAGGTCCATAAGTTGGACCAGCACTCCACCCAAAGATGAAATAAGTCTGGCATCACAAAACCTAAGCACCTTCGTTACCAAACATGGTGAACATTAATGTGAAGGAAGAGGACTAGACTTTCTTCCATGTAGTTCACTAAGTAAACAAGGATCCACATAGAGGGATATAAAGAAAAATAAGTCTACTGAAATAGGTCCTTGTTCAATGGATCAATTAGGTATGAGAACTCCAATCTCTTTCATAAAAAATTCGAACTCGAGAGCAATTGATTTTGGTGCTTTTGATCATATTTATTAGCTTATGTAATAATTTTACGAGTTATTCTCCATGCTTTGGAAAGGGAAAAAACCAAACTGGCATATAGATCTTTTTTTCATTTGGTTAAGGATCCGTACAAATTTCCAGTTCATTTGCTAATCATTGTCCTTCTTGCTCCAAATTTAATTACAAATTTTTGTTGATTGGAAAGCTTACAAAATATTTAAATTGCTCCGTTATATCTACTCCATCTAGTTGTTTCCAATAGGGAAAATGTTTCGGCATGGTGAGCTGATTGACGTGTTGATTCATGAACTTTACTAGTGGGATATTATTGATTGGAAAAATGGAAAATAGGCGTTTTGAGTGTTAAATGAAAATCCTTCGACATTTAAAGAATTATCGTGGAAAACCTTAAAATTGGGGATTTATTTTCTGCCTTCATTTTGTGTTTAGCTTATAGTTGACCTCCAGTAATTGCGTCCTAGTCCATGAAAGATTATTTATGAATATGTAATAAAATAGATGAAAGTATGATATTCATATTTCTCAATTCATTCTGAATTGTAACATAGGATAACTGGAAAATAGGCGTTTTGAGTGTTAAATGAAAATCCTTCGACATTTAAAGAATTATCGTGGAAAACCTTAAAATTGGGGATTTATTTTCTGCCTTCATTTTGTGTTTAGCTTATAGTTGACCTCCAGTAATTGCGTACTATTTTCTGGTATTTGGTTCCTTGGAGTCCGATTATTTATGAATATGTAATAAAATAGATGAAAGTATGATATTCATATTTCTCAATTCATTCTGAATTGTAACATAGGATAACTAAAATGGCTAGCAACGAAGGCTTAGGCTATCAGTTGGAAATAAGCAACAGCCCTACAACCCCGGAGAGGGATCAGGTATCATGATGAGAATTAGAATATTTCACACCGATTGATTCCAAAGAATTACATTGTATTTGAAGGACAAACAACCAGCAACATAGGTTACAGTGAGTATAGCTGTAAAACATAACAATAAAAAATTCTATGCATATTACATAGTATACAAGAAATAAAATTAAACCAACTTAGGGAAATCGGCTGACTGATTCTATCGATAAATCATATTTGAATCGCTTTTCAACTAGTCAAGTTGTAATATTGTTGGTCATAAATTCAAGATTCGACAACGGTGATCAATCTCTTCCTTTCTCCCTCTACTTCACTTTATCAAGTACAAACATGCTAGCCAGTTTGCACAAATATCATATTAATATTCTAAAGAACTAGTTTTTGTTAAATCCTAGTACTTTGTCCCTACCTCCATACTAAATTATCATTATTTATTATTATGAATATAATTTTAATAAATAAATGCACGAATGATGAATGTAATTTGATTAAATAAACACACTATGAAATCAAATTTCCACTCACTTACCAACGGAAGTAATCACTCCTAATACCAAGAGGTGCAGCAAGCAATATATCAGTAATCCACGGAGATAATGGCCTCAATGGTTTCCTCTCTTGTTGGGATAAAGGCAAAGAAGGTTCTGCATCTGTTGATTTACTTGTTGAAGCATTAATTCCACTGCTACTTCTATCTACCTCATTATTTGGACATTCAATCTTGTAAAGTGGGCGATTATAGTGAGTCAAGATTCGTAGGATCTCCCCACATGCAAGTGCCCACTGCTCAGAATACTCATTCTGAAATCAAAGATGAGTCATTAGCATCATTATCATAATCAGTGCATCCCTAGAAAAATTGATAATCTTTAATCATCACAACTAGTAAAATGAAAAGAAAAAAGTCCAACGACAGAAGCTCTAAACATGCTAAAATTGTTCATTAAGGAAAGACATACAGAACTATGTCATGCAAAAATATCTTCAGTGTTTTAATACCTCACTGCTGGGGCAGACCAAGAAAATGAAAGAAGCAAATGGAGGACCACTTCTATCATACTTTAGTGTACCGTCAATGATACATGAAATAATAGGAAGAATAACAGCATGACCATGCTCCGGATGGTGAAGAACAAAAGTTGCTGGAAACCAGTAAAACACAAGTCATTTTGCCGCATCAACTAGGCTGGAAACATTATATTTTGGTGTGATAACTTATGAGTGGGGATTAATCATAATATAGTCAATAAAAGAAATATAAGTACCCAAAACATCATCAAAAAGTCGATTTTCCTTGGAGGGATATCGGCTCCGGATCAGCTGAAAAACCAGTAATTACGAGTTAGAAACATATACCTTTCACTGTAAAGAAGTACCTAAACGTAGATGATGAAAGTGAAATAGTAAAAAAAAGTTCCCTTCATTTAACACTCAGAAAAGGGTAATTTCAATGGAAAAGAATAAACAAACCTCCGACATATCTTCAGGAAATCGTTCCGATGTGAATTGACCAAAGTACTCAACATATGCAGTAATTTGGGCCTATGGGGACGAGAAAAGACAAAATTGTTAGGAAGTGCAATGTGAATTAGTGACAGCTTAAGGAAGACAAAAAAAATTAAAGATTTTATACAGAAACAGTATGATTTCATAAAAAGTTCAAGATAGTAAGAAAATGGCTTCCTTTTTCAGTCACGGTTGGAAGACCTAGTTATGTAAAAACAGAAGTTCAAACCTTCAAGAAAAGAAGAAGCCCTGAGGCCTTTGCATACATACAAGCAATTGTACTGTGATACTACAATGCTTTTATAACTCAAACTTGTTATTGAACTACTTGATCTAGAACTTTAACTTGTTAGATAAAACCACATGTACATATCTAAATATTGGATATGTTCACAAGCCTTGCCGCCAAATTGTGCACGTGTACACTCCGCCTACACGTGAGGGGGTGTCTTAAAGACGATTAATATGATATACATGTGAACATTTCTAAGAGCTTAAGCTTTTAAATCAAGTGGTCCAACATTGTATAAAAGTCCTACTACCACACATTTAATGAAATTGTACACCTGCTACATATAAGGATGGTGCAGGAAAATAAAAAACCAGCCTACATGTGACGGGATGCATTGAAGACAAGGATTCATAAGTCCACAATGATAATATTTCTATTTTCAACATAACTTCTACCTGAAACCTTAGAGTACAAACGAGTACAAACTATTGTCCAACTGTTCCAATTACAATAATTTGCTTCATTTAAATAGTATGCATCCCAAACTTCTAGGGAATGTCGCTCCTTCGAATGTCTTTAACACACACCTCTACTGTCAGTGTTGCTTCTCATAGTTTTTCTCCCTTTCTAGATTCTGAATGCATTTTCATTCTAATTTCCTCAAAAATTCATTTCAACAATACCTACTAAGGGCACCCATCAAGAGGAAGTCATTACCTACCCAGCCTAAAGCTTTTGACTGTTAAATGAGCAATGAAAGAAGCATTATCTGAAACAGCAATTTCTGTGCTTGAACTCAAAAGAAGCATTGAATTGTATAGAGTAAAAAATATAATTTTTGAAACTGGAACACGTAACAAATGGGTAGACATTAACCAATCAAAATTGAGGATGGGAAAGTTCTCTACTTAACAAAATTTTCTTTTGGGAGTCAAATGCTCCATGCAAGATGGCAATTACTGGTCCAGAACACAGAAACAAAATCATAGAACATTAATGCTGCGCACGAGACCATTCCCATTACAAGTAGCACTAAAAAACTTGTGCGGTGGGTAGGCACATTTTTACACGTACTAAATTAATTATAAGGACTCCATTAATAACTCTGCTAACAGAAAACGTAGTTAAAGTCATGCACCATGGATATAATCAGCAACTTATATATGCTGCTTGCATTAAGGAGGAAACAACAAGATTCAACACGAACAGAAAAAATATATTGAAATGAACGCAAATTAAAGAAATGTTAGATATAAAAAACACACCTTCCGTTGCTCAGCATCTTGTGGTGGCGGCCAAAACAATGAGGAAAACTGAAGACTGTCGATCCACCTTTCATTTGATGTTGCCATAAACCTTTTTATTCCATAAGTATTGTCACAAGGTAAAAAGTCATAAACCTCCTCAACAACTGCTACCAATCAAGTTTTTAAAGACCCTAATTCAAAAGTTGCCTAAAACCAAACAGAGAGCATCAACAAATTCCTTCATCAGTCAGTTACAATAAAGCTTCAACTTAAGTAATCAAACATCAGAACACAGAATTTATTGCACGAAAACTTCTTACTATTATAATTACAGGATTATTATTCATGCTCCTTACCCTGCCACTCCATTAATTCATTAAAATCCTTAAAAAGATTAATTTTTTTCTAAAAGAATAACTAAATTTTCAAAAATATTCAGAAAACAATAATTTCAGATCATAAAGCACAATAAGTTGACCCTGTTTATTCCTTGACTGAAATATCAAAATATCACGCCCAAAAATTTATTAATTGAAAAATTAAAATTCCCCTCTTCTGAGTTATGAAAATTTAAAAAGAAAGTGGAAATTCAAAAAATCGAACAGACTCTGTTAAACCAAAGCTCCATTATTTTCTCAAATTGATGCGAAGACAGTGATAACATTTTCAACTCTTTTTTTTCCCATAAACTCTTTCAACCCAAAACCAAAAGTACACAAGAATATTAAAGATTCAAGAACAAAATATATCGTTAAAAATGAATATTTCAAAAAAAGGAAAAAAATTATAAAATTTACCTTGGCTCAGTTTTCTCAGATTTTCAAAAATTTCTTGTTTGAATAAAGGCGCGGATCCAGATTCTCTAGCCAAGGTCAATGCAACAATTATGTGTGGGAACTAATAGATTTTCTGGTGGAGATTATGAGAGAAATCGGAGAAAGAAGTGTGGAGAGAGAAATATGCCAAACAGTATAGAGAAAGAGGAGATCTTTAGCTGGTTTATCTAAGAAGCATACGTGGCTATGATATTTTCCTAATGCCTCAAGTTGCCATCTGTCATGCCATATCATGTTCTCCAAACATCATCCATGGACATACATGTCATGGCATTGATAAGAAAAAAGTATTAAAATGTCCAATCAAGATTTCAATGTCATTTCCTAACTATTACTAAATTGAATTAATTTATTTGTACAATTGTTGTTGACAATATTAGATGACAAAATTGATGTTGTCAAAATCTGGTTCATTAATTATGAAAACAGTTTTTGAAATAGATAAATGTGATGTTGACAAATATGATTGTCGATCAATATTGTAAAAAATGATTGTGCAAGTAGCACGACTCAAAAAAAGAATAATTCCTCTTGAACAAGCTCAAAAACAAAATTACAGGAAACAGACTGATGTGTGAATTAATGATTGGGTGCTTTTTTTTTTTTTTTTACTTTTCAATCCTAAGTTGACACGTGTTTCCCCTGATTTTGAATCTATCTCCAAACTTATTTATTTAGCGTGTTTGAACTTTAAAATTTTTTTGAATAATCACAGCAGTTTTACTGCTTTTTCATTAATCATTCCATTTGATGCTCAAAAAACAACTTTTATTTTTTAGAAAAATTTTAAGAACGGTGACTATTTAAAACAACTTGAAAGCAAGCGGCCGTTAAGATTTTCTACCATCAAATTGGACCTACTTGGGATGAATCGATCGATTCTAAGATTCTTTTAACGGTTCTGATGTTAATTTTTTTAGACTATGTTTGAGTCACATTCTTGGCGAATACAAAAATATTGATGGAAAATATATGATTAAAAAATAATAAAAAAATCATGAATTTGTGTGTAATATTATTTTATTGAAAAATGTGTGATTGAAGTGGAGTCAAATTACTATTAAATAATGTATTTTGATGAAAAACGGGACTTAAACAATGGCTTAATGTATAAACATATCAAAATTTCAACGATTTATAAATTTTTCGATTGAGCTGACATGTCCAATACTTTTATAGTTCTATTGGGGGTGTTTCAGTCACATTATTTTGTTAATAATGCATTCTTGAATAGTGTATTGATGTGAAATGTGTGGTTAAAAAATAAAAAAAATATTTTTGATCTACATGTAATATTATTTTATTGAAAAATGAGAAATTGAAATGATCTCAAATTATTATTTAAAAATCTATTTTTTTTGAAATAATGTGACTCAAACATACCCATTATAACATTTGGGTTATGGGGGAAAAAAAGGTGGGACGTGGTTTGGGGGGGTGGGTGAGGGGTTGAGTGAGGGTTCTTAAAATTGTGGGGCTATTATTAAATTTTATATTTGCAAGTGGAGGTGGTGGATAACTAAATAATTATTTTATGCCTAGATATTTTTGGCAAAAGTCTTTACGGAGGTCAAACTAAAAGTAGATTAGTGCTTATCTTACGTGTCTTGGTTTTCCTGTAGTCAATTCATTTAGAAGTTGTTTATCTTATTTATAATAAACTCACTTATATTTTTTTTAATTTTAGATATATTTATCTAACCTTAAAAATTATTATTTTTACTTATAAATAGAAAAAATTATTTATTTTGACCTATTTTAAATTTTGAGCAATAAAACTAGTCAAATTGTCTTACATTGTGCTCCCTAATTCCATCAACTTTACGTCGTAAAAGTTGAGTGGGTCAACTTCAAAAAGTTTAACATGTTAATCTTGCAATTATTTCTACAAATAAAACTTAGCGAATGTGTTTGTGTAAAACCAGAGACATGGCCTATTTGTCATCCGTTAATTACCACGTCGTGGTCCAAATAAGTAAAAATATTTTGTTCATCATCCATATCTTTTACAGTCATAAAGTATTTCCTTTTTATTGATCTCTATAGTTATTTTGGACAAAGTAAAATGCAAATAAATATCGTCAAATGTTGCATGGGTGATCACTATGGTATTCAAAACAAAGTTTTCATTCGAACTACGGTTAATTTTACATTTCGTAAGATTTTTATCGTACTTTCAAAATTCTTTTTTTCTAAAATTTTTTCATCTTTTTCATTAATATGTTACTAACTAGGTTATGATTACTTAATTGATGGAGGAGCACTTGCAACATGTAAAGTGGGATTGACTTTAAAATTATACTATAATAATAGTAAAAATCTATATTTCCATAGTGGAAACTCAGCCAGTCAACCCTTAGTGAGGCCACTATAGGAGGCTGCCAATGATCGATGCTGAATTTGCAAATACACTTCATCTTGCTAGGGATGGGCTGACTTTAACATATATAAAAATACGTTAATCGGATGAGCTTGTTTGACTTTCATTACAATCACCTTATATTTAAAGACAAAATCAGTTCATAATTAAAATTCATTTATTATTTACACATTTTCTAAAATAAATACACGCTTGTTTGATGCGAGAATTGTGTTGTCTTTGTTTAATTGAGTATTTTGCTATCGGGGTCAATGATTAGAGCCTAGATTTGTTGTTATGAACTTATGACCTTCTCAATATATTTTTGACCGCAACTAAAGAAACAACAAATATAAGATCGCAGAGGTCAACTCCAATGATGAAATCTATAATTATTGATTTAGACGATTCATCATGTCCGAGGTCTATTGTATTTTATTTTTGCTCTTGAAGTCAAAGAAAACTAAAATTCCCCAATTTGAAGTTGAATTCCTAACAAACTAGTGGAGTTAAAACAAATAGTAGAGTCCTCCACTAAAACAACTGCAATGCTTGTATGCCTAATCTCTATAGAGTTGGTGTTCTATTCAGTAATACAGGACTCCTCGCATAACTTTCTTGAGTAATTACCATACAATTGGGTCCCTCCTCGGCATGTTACTGTGAACAATTCTTATGCTCAAAAGATGTTATTTGAGTAGATAGTGAATTATATAAATACGTGGTAAACACTCTACTGTTATTTCACATAACAATCCACGTTGATATAATAAAAGTATAGAACTCAAGAGAACAATGGAATAACGTGAAGAATTAACATGTTTATTGATTTTTTCCCCCCAAAATAGTCCATGAAATCTTTCCATTTCACCCTCAATTACATCTAAATGGACTTGTAAACTTTACGATGATTATCCCTCATTATCTGTCCATGAATTCCATTTTCAAGAACTATGATACTGTTGACACATAAAAATTCAGCCCAAATCGAACGGCTCAAGGAATGAAGCCCAATTGGAGGATCCCCAAATCAAATAGCCCAAAGAACGAAGCCCAATCAGACAATTCAGGATGAAGGCCCAAATAGGGAAGCCCATGAACGCGGTAACACCATCGCCCAAGCTTGCAAGTCACCCAGGATCTGAGTGAATGGAGTGTCATGCAGTCGCCCAGAGCTGCTACTCTATTCTCGCCCAAACCTTCGAGTCGCCCAAGGTCTTAGCAAACATGAAGTGTTATGGTTATCAAGAAGCGCAGTTATCAAAACAGTTATTAAAGTAGCCCTATCACGTTCCACAATTCAAGGAATTCAATTGAAGACGATTGAACGACAAAGAGTAATGGCAGCAGTTGGAAAAGGCAGTTCCATGACAAGTTGGCCATTACGAGGAAAGTGGGCAGTTATAGAACGATCAAGCAGTTTTTAGATGGTTGATCACAAAGAGATCATCCAGGGAGTATAAAATGAAGAAAGACATAGAGCAAAAGACCCCGAATCAAAAACTCTCGAACAGAGAACATGTAACTTTAAATTTCTTAGTTTAGATTTAAACACTTCTTTTAGTAACTCGTGTGCTTGCGCCCCTTGGAGGCATTCTGTTTTTACTTTCCGATTGTAAAGTCATCGCCAATAAAGAACACCCCTTTTTGGGACTTTGTCTCAAGAGGTTTGTCCCTTACACAATCGTCTGATCCCTTTTTAATTATTAGCGACTAACCCGCGCGAAACAATTTGGCACGCCCAGTGGGACAGTGGTTTTTGGTGTTGAAAATACAAAAGGTGAAACAATATGCCTTAGAGATCCGATAAGGAAGCAGTAAGTTAGGGAGGAGTCCAGTTTGTGATCGAGCGATATGAGGAGCAGCATGCCTCTCCACGAACAGATGGACAGAATCAGAGTAATAACAGTCGTTACGAACCAATAACAGAGTTGAGTCCTCGAACTATGCGTGCATTACTTGGAGAACTCACACAAGATGTCGTTGAACAGGTAAATCTTCGAAGTATTCATAATATGGAAAGATTTATCCAAAATGGGAATGCACATTATGACAACATGGCCAAACAACTAAACACTTTGAACGAAATAATGAATAAGTTAGTAGGCCAAATATGTCAACCGGTTATGCCTCTTGCAAACCACTTTCAAACTAGGACAATTGTGGGACATAATCCCTCAGTCCTAAATCCGAATCAAGGGATAGAACCACTTTCTTGTCCCTCTACTTCAAACCAAGGGGGTGGTGCAGTGCCAAATTAGAACAATGGTAGTGGTACGCCTAACTTGGGGGATAATCCAAATGTAAGAGATAATGTCCTAAACAATGGACAGAATACCCCACGTGTTAATGAGGGAATAGATGTTCAGGCTAATGGTAATGGCCCTAATCATGGTAACTTTGTTGCCAATCAAGGACCAAACATCAGGCCTCATGCAAATCAATCGGTTAACCAACCTGTAGGAATTCCATATGACCCCAACGTCATGTTGAGGAATCAGATTATGGAAATCGTACAAGATCAGATGGCTTTTGCGGTGCATCCTGTCATTAGGCCGACTTACACAAAGTCATATCCTGATTGGGTAGACCAAGCATATCCATGGCTCAGAGGGTATAAAGTGCCAAAATTCTCACTGTTTACCGGTTTAGGAGAGGTGTCTACTCTAAAACACATAGGGCGATTCACATTGCAAAGTGGTGATGTAACTGATTACCATAAAATGAGGTTTTTCCTTAGTTCATTAACAGGAGTAGCTTTCTCCTGGTTCATCAACTTGCCAGCGAACTCTGTTCAAACATGGCAACAATTGGAACAATTATTCCACGCTCAATTTTATAAAACTGAGTCTGAAGTCACTTTGGCTGATTTGGCGAATTTACGTCAAATACCAAACGAATGGGCAGAAAGTTTTCTCGAAAGGTTTAAGACAGCAAGAAGCAAGTGTTTTGTACCTCTGCCCGAAAAAAAATTTGTCAAAATCGCTCAGGGTTGTTTGAGCTTTGATTTAAAAAAGAAATTCCAAGACAAAGAATTTCCTGACCTTTTCCAGTTGAGTGCGAATGTGATTAGGTATAAACGACTGATAAAAGAAGAAGAGCAGATGAAAAATTCTATTAAAGGGACTTATTACAAAGACCCAAATTTTGACGTTCATACCATCAGCGACGAGTCATACGATCAAGCCGAAATATGTTTAGCCGAATTGGTCAAAGGAGACACGTATACTTGCCCTATAATGGCTAATCCTAGACCATCGGGCAAAGATGAGCCCATGAAAGATGGAAACATAAAGGCTAGAACGTTCTCATTCGATGTACCAAAGCTGACCTTATATTTGATAAATTATATAGGGATAAGCAGATAAAGCTGAGCGATAAGTATAAATTGTCAAACCCTGAACAAATTAAGGGTAAAAAATATTGTAAGTGGCATAATGCATGGTCATATTTGACTAACAATTACTTGGTTTTTCACCATGTATTGCAGGATGCCATTGAATCAGGACGAATTACGTTCGATGATAAGAAGAAGATGGCAGTGGATGAAAATCCTTTTCTACAGCTACTTGGAGTGAACATGGTGACGTCTGGTTTCAAAAACAAGTTGTCAAAATTCAAGTTGGTCATAGATGATGGAGAAGAGGACCCTGGACCACATACCAGTGTCTTTGAACGAATCAAGGGGAAAGAGCCAAAAAAGGACGAAGACGTCCTGTGTGCAAAATGTAAAAGAGAAGTGAGTGGGAACACGGAGAAACCAGGGTTATGGCAGCATCCCCATCGCCCTACTTTCTTTCCAAACACTCAGCCTGGTAGAGGGCGAGGTACATCATTCTATAGAGGACCGCCTTTTGAGAGGCAGTTCAGGCCAGTAGATAATGGGAGAACATTCAGGCCGCAACCTCGCCGCCAAATGTATGGCATTCGTTCCAGTATAATGCAGGAAGGGCAATACCCTTCGATGAGATGACTAGAACCCAACAAAGGCGTTTCCAACGAAACTATGGACGAATGATGAGGCAGCAACAGGGAGTTGCACATCCTAAAGCGCCTAAACTATTTAAGGTAGCCAATCAAATGTTCTCAAAGATAGTGAAGAGACCGGTACAGATGAATCAATGAAAGAACTGCCAGAAACTTCTTCTGGGAGATCAAAGTTTGAGCGAGATAGAAGGGATGGAGAAGATCCAAATCAGCCCCTTACTATCCAGTTCGGTACGTTACCTCATGTCGTGGCTAATAATTACTTACTGGCCAATGAATTCAAGAATAAAGAAAAAGAAGAAGAAGAAAGGGAGGACAACGAAGGAGAGGCTTGCGTGCTGGAATGTGAAGAAGGTCAGACTTCTAGAGAGGCCTACAATGATGAAGAAGATGACGAGATGACAGACATCGAAGAAAAAATCGACCTAGAAGCAGAAAGAAGAAGGAGAGGATATCGCACAATACTCTATTGAAACAACTACATTGAGAGGGAGTTCGCGAAGTAGACTTGTTGGGAGAACCATCTGGGCGTCCTTTCGATTTCTACGTACTGTACGGGATGCCCAAAAGGAAGAAGAGAGTGCCTCGCTCTGAAAAATATGGATCACCTCCAAGAATAATGCCCCCTCCCACAGGTTGGGTAACTGATGAGGAAGCATTAGAAAACAGTAAGGAGGAAATTCAGGAGACAGAGGCTCAGCGCGATATGCTGCACGTCGACTTATCACAGGGGGATAATTCGACAGAAAACAAGCAGGAAGTAGAAATAGAGGCTGCTGAAAAGGTTATTTTTAAACGGCCAGCCATGAAATTGACTAAACACTTGAGACCATTGTACATTAAAGCTCTAGTTAACTGCATCCATGTGGCAAAAGTGCCTGTCGACAATGGAGGAGCTATAAACACCATTCCATCTAGGATGATGAGGAAATTTACAAAGACAGAGGGTGGCATGATTCCAACAGAAGTCATCTTTACGAGTTTCAATGGAGGAGCAACTTCAACTAAGGGAGTTATGCCATTGGACATAACTATAGGGACAACTACTAGGACCACAGTCTTCTTTGTAATAGATGGTCATACTAGTTACAATGTGTTACTAGGAAGAAATTGGATACACAGAAGTCACTGTATACCCTCATCGCTCCATCAATGCCTGATTTTTTGGAATAACAAGGGCGAAGTAGAGGTGGTACAGGCCGATCATAGGCCTTTTGTCGCAGAAGCAAACTCGGTTGAAAAGTTCATGTACAAAGGAAACTATGGACCTGTCAGGGTAGTACAAGATGGGGAAGAAACTCAAGTTGTCGTGCAAAGCGAAGAGCCATTTTTAGTGGACGAACTCACTGAAATGTTCAGACAGATGAGGCCAAATATAGTTGCCCTAGAAGAGCCAGTAATTGGCAAAAGAATAATTAAGGAGTCTTGAATGAGTTCTAAGCAACAAGAGCAAACGACCGATATTCAGGCCTTCAAAGCCAAATTAATGGCTTTCAATAAGGAATGCAATGACAAGGCGAAAGAAGAGACAGCGTTGAAAGACAAATTAGCAGTATTCGAGTTAGAACAAAGCATTGGTCGAGAAGTCAACAAGGTGGACTGTTTAGAAGAAGAAGTACTTACAAGGGAACTGAACGACGAAGTGATGCGGATCATCAAACCTAGATACGCTCAAACACAAGACCCTCTGATCAAAGTAAATATTGGCAATGAAGGAGAAGATCGTCCAACATTCATCAGCTAGATGCTCGATCAAGAGGTCAGTGATAAATTAATCGCTTTGCTAAAGGAGTATAAAGATTGTTTTGCTTGGGAATATGAACAAATGCCTGGTTTAGATAGAGACTTGGTGGAACATAGGTTACCAACTAAGCCTAATTCTAAATCTCATAGGCAGCCTCCTAGACGTTTTACTCCTAATGTACTCCCTGAGATTAAGAAAGAGATAGAGCGATTATTGAAAGCAGGCTTTATTAGAACAGCCAGGTATGTCGAATGGTTGTCCAATATCGTACCAGTACTAAAAAAGAATGGTAAACTAAGGGTGTGCATAGACTTTAGGAATTTAAACATAGCTACACCTAAAGATGAGTATCCAATGCCCACGGTGGATTCTTTAGTAGACTCGACTGCCGGACCCGTCATGTATTCTTTCATGGATGGGTATTCAGGATACAATCAAATTTATATAGTTGAAGAAGACATACACAAAACTGTCTTTAGATGCTCTGGGTCTCTAGGATGTTTTGAATGGGTAGTCATGTCTTTCGGCCTAAAAAATGCAGGAGCAACTTATCAAAGGGCAATGAATTTAACATTTCATGATATGATAGGCAAGTTTGTTGAAGTGTATGTAGATGACATAGTGGTCAAATCCATTAAAGAAGAGGACCATTTCGAACAGTTAAGATGTTCGTTTGAGCGAATGAAGCAATATAAGCTAAAGTTAAATCCCTTGAAATGTGCATTTGGTGTTAATGCAGGGAACTTTCTTGATTTCTTGGTACACAAAAGAGGGATTGAACTTGATAAAAATAAAGCGAAGGCCATTTTAGAGGCCAAACCACCTAGCAACAAAAAATAATTACAAAGGTTTCTAGGCCAAGTAAACTTTTTAAAACGCTTTATTTCTAACTGTGCAGGGCGAACTAAAGTCTTTTCGTCGCTCTTAAAGCTAAAAAATCATGACGAATTCGTCTGGAAAGAAGAACATCAAAAGGCTTTTGGAAGCCTGAAGACATATTTATCAAGTCCACCAGTGTTGATGTCACCAATCCAAGGACGGCCAATGAAAGTGTACGTATCGGCTGAAAAAGAATCAATAGCTGGAATGGTCGCACAAAAAGACCAATTTGATGAAGAAAGGGCAATTTACTACTTAAGTAGACTGTTAACAAAATGTGAATGTAATTACTCTGCTATTGAAAAATTATGTCTTGCATTGTATTTCACATGTACAAAATTAAGGGCTTATTTACGGCCTGTAACCGTTTATTTAATTTCTAAAGTAAATTTAGTTAAGTATATGTTCTCGCGCCCTATTTTACACCAAAGGGTAGGCCTTTGGACATTAGCTTTATCAGAATTCGAGATACAATATATACCTCAAAAGGCAGTCAAAAATCAGGCTTTGGCTAAATTTCTAACCGATCATCCATGCCTTGACATGCCTGAAAAAATTGAATTAGAAATCAATTCGTTCGAGCTAAAACCTACCTTGGGTGTTGTATTTCGATGGATCAAAAATCTCTAAAGGTGCAGGAGTAGGAGTAGCATTAATTAATCCTTTAGGGATTTGCTACAGGTTCGAGTTCACTTTAGACAGGATGTGCACCAACAATCAGGCCGAATATGAAGTCTTAATCGTAGGCCTAGAACTAATGATAGACATGGGAGTAAAAAATGTGATCGTTAGGGACGATTATCAATTGGTAATTCACCAATTGATTGGTGATTTTAAATGCCAAAGTGATTTCATTATAAGTCAATATGAGATCGCCCAAGAATTGTTAGAAGAATTCGACCAAGTAGAACTTCAATGCGTTAATAGGATATATAACGACGTGGCAAATGAGTTGGCCCAAATGGCCTCAGGGTACTCAAAGGTTTTGAATTGGAAGTCTACTTGTGAGTATGGAACCATATTGCCCGTGACCCAAAGAAGGGCGAGAAGGATTGAACTTCACTGCATACAAGATGGAGATGCAAAGGATTGGAGAACGGAGATTAAAAGGTTCCTTAAAGAACCTAATGGAGGGATTAGTAGGAAAATGAAGCTGTGTTTGCTAAACTATACACTAATAGATGAAGAGTTGTTTAAGAAACGCTCTAATGGTGTATTGCTAAAGTGTGTAAGTTTGCAAGAAGCCAGAACGATCATGGCTGAGGTGCAAGAAGGAATATGTGGAGCTCATCAAGCTGGCCAAATGATGAGATGGTTAATTATTAGGAGTGGATATTTTTGGCCAATGATGGGAGAATTATGCGTTCAGTATGCAAAGAGTTGTTTAGCATGCCAAAAGTATGGTCCAATACAAAGGGCGCCAACACGAGAGATGGCACCTATTATTAAACCTTGGCCGTTTAAGGGTTGGGCGATAGACCTGATAGGGAAGATTTATCCCCCATCGTTCAAGCAACATACTTTTGTTATAGTTGCAACCGACTATTTCACCAAGTGGGTAGAGACGGTACCTTTGAAAGAGATCACCCAAAAGAATGTCATAGAGTTTATCCGTGATCACATCACTTATAGGTTTGGAATTCCACAAACGTTGATGGTAGATCACGGAACATCTTTGAATGGGAATCAAGTGAACAAATTTTTGAACGAGTTTGGGGTTAAATTAGTAAACTCCACACCATATTACGCTCAATCCAACGGACAAGCATAATCTTCTAATAAGATTCTAAAAAATATCATCAGAAAGATGATAGATGAAAGTGCCAGAAATTGGCGCGAATGTCTGAATAAGGCCTTATGGGCTTATAGAACATCACCTCGATCAAGTACCAAAATTACTCCTTTCCAACTTACTTATGGACAGGAGGCCGTTTCGCCAATGGAAATCAACGTGCAATCGATTAGAGTGTGCTTGCAATATAAGTTAAATGATGATGAGTATACCGAATCACTAGTTCAAAATTTATTGGGGTTGAACGAATTAAAGTTGGACGTCTTAGATATATTGCAAGTTTAAAAACAAAGAATGGCTAAGTTTTATAAGAAAAAAGTCATAGCCAAGTCGTTTAGCTTGGGTGAATTAATTTGGAAGACGATACTCCCTTTGGATAGCAAGGACCCAAAGTACGGGAAGTGGTTGCCCAATTGGGAAGGACTATACAAAGTAAACAGTGTGTTGCCTAATGGAGCATATCATTTGGAAGATTTAGATGGCACCAAGCACGTGAGATTCATTAATGGCAAATATTTGAAAAAATATGTTCTTTCTTTATGGGAAAGTGAACAGATAAAAGCGTAATCAAAACATGTTGAACGATTAAGGATAATAAGGTCAGAGCGAAATACGTTCAAATAAAATCCTTTATTATCAAACGTTCATTACAATGATGCAAAATACAAATAATAGATGCTCTACAAACTACAATTAAAAGCTAATCTCCCGGTTGATTGCCGAGTAAGAGGGTGGACTGACCTCGCACCGCCTTCCTAAATGTATCGCTGCAATGGCGGGCAAAGAGGCTGAGAAGCACTCTCAGCAAGTAAGGTGACCCGCAAGCATCCCAAAAATTGTCTTCTATCATCAAACCCCTTGTAAAGAACAAAGAGACGATGGGAAGAACTTTGATGGGAAAAACTTCGCTGCTGGCCAAAAAATATTTCCTATATCTCCCATATCAAAAGTGACATCAAGACAAGTAGTAAAATGGGCGGACCAAATAATCCATTTTTATAGAAGACGAAGGTTTTGGACTGATTGTCAGAATGCCAAACTATGGCAGCAAATTGGTTTCGAAGAAGAGAATGAAAATGAAGATGGAAGATGGAAAGTGCGAAGCATATGTGCATTTATAAGGGGGTGAAGATGAAGAGACAGAATATGAGCAGCCACATTCTGCCTAGTAAATGGAATTAAGTAGCCCAAAGTCTTGGGAAAAGAGGTGGAAATATCAAGAGAAAATGTGCAAGATTTTTAGCACAAAGCAATTAAATGCTTGAAGGATTGGCAATTAAAAGACAAACGTCAAATAAATGCACAAGAAGTTAACATAGATGTTCATTAATGATGAACAAGGTTACAAAGGGAAAGTCAAATGCAAAATTACAAAAAAAAAAAGTTAAGGCGTTATATGTCTTAATTACAATCCGCCCCATACTGAACGAATTCTTTCCCTAAGTTTTTCCCAGTCCTCATTCTGCCGAGAGGAAGTGATGTTCAATTCGGCCACGACATCATCATCAACTTCCAACTTCTTGTACTGCTCGACCAAAGACTTAGTTCGCTCAATTCCCTGAGAGGCGTTACGCTTTTTAGCAGCCATTCTCGCCTTGCAGTCGTCCATTTTGGCTTGAAGTTCCTTCATTTGAGCAACCAAACTAGCCATCAAAGAGTCTTCAATCATGATTTCGGAAAAGATTTCTTTCAACTCGTCCTCAGCTTTGTTGATCTCCAGAAGCAAAGACTCTTTTTTAGATACGGCGCGAAAATATTGAGTACTTTTGGCCTTCAGCTCAACATTCTTGACCAGCAAGGAGAGGACCTCGGAATGGATAACTTTCAACGTCGCTTTAAAATCAGCAGAAAGATTGAGCGACGGAAGTATCAGTGCTTGCTCCAACTTCGCATTCAAATGCTCAAGCTTATCCTTATGTCTGGCAGCACTAGCCTTGCCAACGTCCATATCCATGAAGGACACGTATTCAAATATCGACTGCTTGAGGAATTTCATATCTTCCTCTGAAGAAGTAGCGGGACGACTAGCTGGAGCAGGGTGAGACTTGCCCCCAGGAAGCGAACAAGTCTTGGATGGAACGCACAATCTTATCAGCATCCTGCAAAGAAAATTGCCAATATTGAAGATCCTCACTACAACGAACAAGATGGAAGTAAAAGTGAAGCAAAGATTACCTCATCAATAATCTTGGAAGATGGCATATTCCCAGCCAAGTCTGTCACCTGTGGCTCCACCATTCGTGAGGACTTCCCCTTGTCTAAGCGAGAAAATGTTGCCACAACGGACAGACTCATAGGAGCATCTGCAGAACTCAGAAGCAACAAATTAGAAACCAATAGCACAAGTAAAGGTGAAGCATCAAAAAACTGAATTACCTTCTGCTTCGATGTTTGGGGGGTTGACGCCATGGGAAGAAGGTGGCTCATCCATTGGTTGTGATGAGGATTCTGGGACTGAAGGTGTCTCTTTAAGCATAGTCCCTTCATCAGCCGGTTTGGATGAAGCAGCCTCAACGGAGGATGATGGAGTAGGAGCTGCCGACACCAAGGCCTTCAAAGGAGAGGCTGAACTTTTCTGAGAAGTCCAAATAAACCATCAGCACATAGAAAAGTTTCAAGTATGAAAAAGTATGCTTGTGAGTAAACCAAATTAATTACCTTCCTCCTGATGATAAGAGGGGTGTCATCATCATCATCAACATCATTCTCCAGAATGGGAGATGCTGAGGCTGGCCGTTTGTGGCTCGGGGCACTTTTGGCTGCAGTAGACTTGGCAGGGAGAGAAGAAGATGGACGAGCAGACTGTTTAGCGCGACAAGGAGGAGAAGGACTCCGGATGGACAAAGGAGTGACTAAAACAGGAAGAGGGGAAGAAATGCGTGGCTGGTCCAGTGAATGAAAGGCACAATTGGCATCAGTCGCAAATAATCTGCGCTTCATTGACGGTCAGAGTTGTTCAAAAAGGAGATGGATGACACAGCTAGAATTGAAGGGGCTAATGAAAAATGGCTCGTCAAAAGAAGATTGCGAGCATTTATAGCATCTGCCTCCGCCTTATTAATGATATGGAAGCGGTCTATCAAGTTCCTTGAATAGCAAGGAGGAACATGCCAGGTTTGGCAGAAACCAAGTTGGCGAGCAAAAAATTGGGGAGCATATATTTCTACCCCAGCCTTGGCATTGGTCCCAGTCAAAATATCATGAAATAACTCTCTCCCGGTTAAAAACTGGATCCAAATGAGCAGAGAGGTGCTCGCGCTGTCTATAGTGGAGGGAGGATGCACATAGTCTGGAGTCAAAAATTGAGGAAAATGAAAGAAAGAAGGGATTGAATCCAAAGAATAAAAGAATGAAAAAATGTCCATTCTAGACATATTTATAGGAGCCAGGGGCTCAATGACTAGTCCATAGCAGCTAGCAGAAGGACGAGAAAATGATGGAGCACCAAGCCATGGAAAATAGGATCTCAACCACATTTGAGTGAACCAAAGAGGTCCACTGCCAGTGGGAGATGCACAATTCTTCAATTGAGATTGAAGAGAAGCCATGCCTCTATAGAGGGCGGCCAAAAAAAAGAACATAAATTCAGAGGCCTACCACGCGCCAATTCATGCGCTATGGGTAAATAGCTCAGGGAGGGCTTTATGCTTGGTACACACAAAACATATTTACAAAGTCAAACCAGAAGAAATGCCACTCGCTCAGTATGGGAAGGTTCAGCGCTCGAGTGGTTATGAAGGGTTTGCAGGCTTGAATAAGACTCGGTGAGGTTTTTACCAAACTTTGGGGTGCCACCAGAAACCAAGATACCAGGAAAAATGGTATTGCCCAAAGGTGGCAGATTCACTAGGGTTCCAACATCCCTTAAAGTAATAAACACGGGGCCAAGAGGGAACACAAAGGTATTGTACTCAGAAGACCAAAAACTTTAAGCGATCGAAAAAAGTGCTGAATCAAAAGTAGGGGGTCGAAGAGAGATTTCTAACAAATCAGAAATCCTAGCATTATCAAAAAGTGCTTTAGTAGGACCATGGTCCACAAGGTGAGCATGCCACCTACGGAAAATTACATCAGATTTAGGCCAAGTGCGAATACCTCTTTCGCGAAGTGGCCCCAGGGACAGAGAGTTTAGAAATGGAGGGCCTTGAGTACAAGGAAACAGCTAGCCCACCGCTGCTTGTTCGACTGCCTCTGTATTGTTGAAGAAAGGACCTAGGTAGAACTCATTGAGTTCGACATTGGCAGGTGCGAGAAAGTTTGGAGTTATGTATGGACGATTAAGGAGTTTTTGAAAGTCATCAAAACTAAAGGAGTCGCCAGATTGAGATTGTGAAGTAGCCATTAGGGACGAAACGGAGTTTTTTAGAGTTATGTAGCAGGGAAGCAAAGAGATGAACAGTAAAATTGTGGGAGAGAAACGCGAAAAAGTGAGGCGTGATTTAATGGTGCAGTGAAATGGCGTATTTGGGAGTTATAAGGGTTTGCAAAACGTCGCACCTTTTCAAGCTATGGAAGAAAACAATGATTGAAATTCTTGGAAATTTCGAATGTTACTGGAAACACAAAGTGAATATGGCAAAATTTAATAATTGGTATTAATTCTGCCATATTGGGGGGTAATTGTTGACACATAAAAATTCGGCCCAAATCGAACGGCCCAAGGAATGAAGCCCAATTGGAGGATCCACAAATCAGATAGCTCAAAGAACGAAGCCCAATCAGACAATTCAGGATGAATGCCCAAATAGGGAAGCCCATGAACACGGTAACACCATCGCCCAAACTTGCAAGTCGCCCAAGATCTAAGCGAATGGAGTGCCATGCAGTCTCCCAGAGCTGCTACTCTATTCTAGCCCAAACCTTCGAGTCGCCCAAGGTTTTAGCAAACATGACGTGTTATGGTTATCAAGAAGCGCAGTTATCAAAACAGTTATTAAAGCAGTTATATCACATTCCACGATTCAAGGAATTCAATTGAAGACGATTGAACGACAAACGATTGAACGACAAAGAGTAATAGCAGCAGTTAGAAAAGGCAGTTCCATGACAAGTTGGCCATTACGAGGAAAGTGGGCAGTTATAGAACGATCAAGCAGTTTTTAGGCGGTTGATCACAAAGAGATCATCCAAGGAGTATAAAAGGAAGAAAAGACATAGAGCAAAAGACCCCAAATCAAAAACTCTCGAACAGAGAACATGTAACTTTAAATTTCTTAGTTTAGATTTAAACACTTCTTTCAGTAACTCGTGTACTTGTGCTCCTTGGAGGCATTCTGTTTTTACTTTCCGATTGTAAAGTCATCGCCAATAAAGAACACCCATTTTTGGGACTTTGTTTCAAGAGGTTTGTCCCTTACACAATCGTCTAATCCCTTTTTAATTGTTAGCGACTAACCCGCGCGAAACAGATACAAACACTTGTGAAATAAAATAATATGCATCAAGAATTCATGATGACATTTACAGATCGGTTATTCGTAGAGTAGCACCATTGGTTAATAAAAAAAAATGTATTTTCGAGCTTGTTTGCCTTTTATAATAATATCTATATAATTTAAAGGTCAAAGTCAAAAATTAATTATATATACGTACACCATTCAATAATTTTAGTAATTTATAATGAAACCCTTTTATAATTATTTCACATATGTGGAGTTCCCCTTGACTCTTTGGATCATAAAGAGGATGCATTTAGTTTATATGTGTGATAACGGACTATTTGTATAACAACAATAAAATATTAAAAATATAAACATTCTAATTTAACCCCATTTGGGGAGAATTTACAATTGACTTAGCCCCAATTTGACCCCTATTATTGTCAAATTTTAATGGTTAGAATAGTGTCTTTTTGAAAATGTGTGGTTGAAAAAAAATTAAAAATTTTTTATTTGCGTATAATATTATTTTATGAAAAATTGTGTAGTTGAAAATAAAAGAGAGAAAAAGAATGAGAAAGAGAATGGGGTTCAAACGAGGGTTAATTTATAAATAAAGAAAAACGAGTTATGAATAAAAAAAAATTAATATTTGCATGTTGATTAGAATGTATGGCAAAAAAAAAAAGTTTAATATTTTATAAATCTTTATCAAAATGAGGGTTCGAAAATTGAGAGCTGACAAATTTTCAAGCAAAAGCAAACTTGGCGAACGATGTCGTTTGCCTTTTACCTCGGCAAAAGCCACCCCTGGAGCGTTCACCCCGATTGATACATCTTTTAAGTGGCTGAGATTTAACGGGCAGGTACCCTTTGCTATCTGGTGCAATACTCACCACTCAGCAGATTCTCTCTCTTTTGATATTTGGGGACTCTTCAAATTGCATCCAATAATAACGTAGCATCTGATTACAATCCAACTTTAAATCAAAACCGATCATATCAAATACGTGGCTTAATCAAGTGCCAGATTTTTATTCCAATCTTTTTAGATACTTCTGTCTACTTGCCCATGAGCGCGTGGGGCCCATTTCTCATGGTATGATTGAACCATTGAACGAATGGGAATGCATATTGCATTCTGCGCATGTACATGCACATGTTTACGTGTTCTCCTCTCATTGGTTTGAATCATAAATGATTTAAAACCATTAAATATCTTTTCAATACTAAGAACCAAGACATGTTTTTCGAAAGGATTTATAATTGGACAAAATTTTTTAAATAGGATTAATATGTAAAAAAAATTTACAGAGCAAAAATTGAAATGGGATATCAGATTTTCGTCACTCACTCGACTATTTTCTCAATACATTTTTAAAACTTTGAGACATCTGATTTCAACTCTAAACGTGATCTGCACAATATGATATTTAACTTCATTTTATAATTTAATATCGTTCATTAATGTTTGATTCACAACGATACTAATTCAAAATGGTTGAATTTGAAAAATAACCTATTTTGACTTATTATCGGATCATTTAAAGGATCCACATCGGATATCCATATTTGCATATAATACTTTCACGTTTCAAAAACAAATAAATCCCAATGGAAGAATCTGGAACTAATCGAAAGTGACATAAGGTGGTGAAAATTACAGTGTCTCTAATTAATAAATAAATCAATTATGAAGATTAGGTCAGTCGAAAATTACCCAATAGCTTATTTTACAATAAATATAAGCAGAAAAGGAGGTGATTTCGTAAACATCGTGGCCTACCTATAGCCGTCCATGCTATTTTAGTATCAAATGCTATGGGCCCTTTATTTTAGTGGACAAGCTTTGGACGGTTGAAATTGAACCACTCCATTAAGTGTGCCAATGGCGTTGAAGCATCTGTGTCACGTGAATTAAAGAATTAGTGCTGAAGGAGAGAGGAAAATTTGTTGTTACGCGAAAAGGTTTTTTCGAGGAAAATGTGATGAATAAAAGTTTGTAGTGGAAGCTCATAAGAAAAGAATTGACTTCAATTGAATTGTTTAGGTTTTGTTTTATTATACGTGGAGTGATTTAACCATTTAATGTGTTACCTTTTCAAAATTAGTTCACCATCGAAGGTTCAAATAGTTACATAAAGACAAGTACACATAGCATGTTTTCAAGAAGAGATAGTACGAGACTAACCAATAATGTTGAGCCAATATATCCTAAATTCAATGTAGTAAGATGATTGAGATTGAACGAGCAAACCTCAACTCCAACAGTACATCTAAGTACCTAGAGTCAAACAAGGAAGCTTAGATCAACAAAAGCTAACAAGATCCATAACATTAATGCTTCACTTAGAAATACTATGTTACATACTTATAACGTAGGGTCTCCTTAACTTCTATTATTACGACTCCAGTGAGTTGGAGACAAATGAATAGCACGACAAACCATTTCACCGACTTTATAGTGGGTGTCGACCTAAGCCCGTGTTTACTTACTCCAGATGTTAGGCATTTCTCGAGTTCAGTGAAATTTCATAAGATATTGTCGTGACGACAATAACTAATTTGAACATTGGAGTAGAATCAACCGTTACTACCTCCAACCATCAAGTTTGATAATTGTGTTTTACGCTCTTATTTAAGTCCCTAAATTAGTTTAAAGATTATTAAGGGAATGGATTTAAAATTTTATACTCATTTTTGTGAAGGAGTATAATCCGTGCCAAAAATGGGATGAAAATAGGCACGTTGAAAAGAAGCCCGAAATAGACAGTTTTAAGTGACCCACTTTGGACGGCTACGATTCTTGCTACAGTTGACGGTTTTATTATCCGACAACAATGTCATAAAGGCCTCCTTTAGAACTTAGCAATGGTATCAAGATCTCACACGACGACCTCCTGAAATAGACCGCAAGGCTGAAACAGAAATCTTCCCGAAATGTGTTCAGCATTACTATATGGATGACACGTGTCACCATGCATACCCCCCCCCCCACCGGGGGCCCCGCCCCAAACCTCCTCTTCACATTAGTCACCAAGATTCTTACTTGGGTGTTTTGAATTTGTTAAATTCTTCTCTCAATTCCGGCAAAGATTTTGGCTATTTAAACATTTGATTAGCTAATCACATCTGATGTATCACTGTTGCTACTTTCATGCTCATGACTTTAATTTTTATAGAGGTTATTGGCGTTCAATTTATCTGCATCTATGCAATGGAAGATCTGGTTTTTCAAGATAAAGATTGTTTCATGGACACGTTACAACTTTCAGCAATATAGCAGTTCTATAATTTTACAGGCAAGGAAATCTGATATTGGAATCTTCATCGACGTGTTTTAGCATATATAAGGTCAATATAGATTGACCTTTCCATCAAGAGATGTTAATACATTATTTCATTAATTGCATTATGATCATATGCTGAACAATCAACCCGATGCTGATTTATCAGCTTCACAATGTATCTGCTCCACCTTCCTTGGAAACGAGTTCTTTCAAACGATATAGCAGCAAGTTGAAGTCATCGTCGCTCTTAAGAAGGCTGAGGCGTACATAACGATCTTCAGCATCGAACAAGCTACCTGAACGGCCTATGATGTTTGCAGCGAGCAGGACAGCACTGCAATTGGTGTCTTCTTCCCTCTCACATTTCAACCAGATATATGCTGCCATTAGTGTAAAACTGTAAGGCTTAAAAGTTTAGCAGACAAAATCAAGTGTGTTTGCTCACCATTTACTTCATCATGATCTAATATTTACCAGAGCTTATTGAAGTGAATAGTCATGGACATGATATATTACTTGTCATGGATAAAGCTACTAGTACATATTTTTATGTACATTATGTACACCAAGCACAACCCTACTTGTCATAGTTGATGTTAGTTTCTTTTAACAGAAAAATGGGTGGGAGGGTGGATGACACTAATATAAAAACTATTAGGTGACTTTTGGCAAGGAATGAAATGCTCTTGAAGTCAAGAATACTTCAATTCTTGAAGTTCTTAGGTGTACTTTGGGGTCAGCGGTATCAGAACAAGATTTATATTTGCAATTACAAATTGATGAATTGAAAATCTAACTTTCATGGGCAGGAATGGAAGTGTCCAGTGAATATCACCTGGCGATGGTCCCCTGACTTTCTCGAAGAAGTTGCAGTACTGAGGTGGAATATCCTGGACAGTAAAATGCTTCGACAGTGATACAGTCTGGCTAATCTTTTCCCAGCGGTCCCTCATTTTTTCATAGGCAAAGTGAAAGATTTCCCGGCCGTCACCTTTAAGCACTACTTTGAGAAGTTGCAGAGCTCTCAATTGAGTATCCCTTGAGATGCTAAATTCTGCCAGTGATATATACTTCTGCATATTAAGGTAAACATCCTTGTCCTTCACTAAAGCCCAACTGCATTAAGAAATAGTGGAATCTTTCTGTCATTTCTTTATGCAGAATTACTAGTAATACCTTAAGCAGAAAGTGAATTTAAAATGGAAATGAAATCAATTCCCTTGCTATACTGAGAAACATTTTGATATCTACTCCATCTTGACATCGGGTTACGGGTATGCTTAGACCTTAAATACAACTGTTACATTTACTCGTCCCAAGAAAATCCAAATGTAGCTAGAACATCAGTAATAATAGCTCAGATAGTACTGAATCAAAGCTGTACTTGATACATGGTCTGCATTTATACAGTACTAGTGCAAAAGTTGCCATTGTTCAAGATTTTCCAGTAGTTCCTGGTGAATTACCTCGATTTCCTAGTAAGAAAATAAAGGCGAGTATTTAATTACCCAAATCTACTTCCAGCATGGCCAGTGAGCTTGGAAATTGTGAAAATCATGATATCTTCATCTGCTGGTGCTGGAATAGCTGAAAAATGTGGCCAGTAATAGGCGTGATCATAAATGGCATTCACAGACACCCCTTGTAGAACTGCCTTTCTTAGATTTCCATCAGGATTATTTGGTGAAGTTACAAATTCAATCACATTTCCGGCAGAATCTGAAGTATTTTTTATCAACAATGCATCTCCTTTAAACTCAAAGTGAACAGTTTCAAAGAAGTCCGTTTGTGTTTTATACACCTGTGAACCATGGATTTCAAGCTTTTAAATAAATGGAGCAATTTTTTGGAAAGTGAAGGTTGTAAATATACAAACCGGGTAATAAGGTGATTCTGCAACAACTCTTGCAGGTGACGACGAGTTGAGGGAAAGAGCAAAAACAGCTGCTGAGAGAAGTTGAGTGGAACCAACTCCAAAAACAAGGTATTTCCCTTTTGTAATTGCATTTCTGGCAATGGAGTGGACTTTGAGAATGTGTTTTTGAAGCTCCTGTGACATTGAAGATTGATCTCCAAATACATAGCTCATTCTGTGCCACCCTGCAACTAGAAGTGCACTGCTCTCTGCATTTTGCATCCAAAAGGGCTCCAAAAATAAGGGATCCCCACTACATTAGATATATTTAATTGTTAGTGACCCGTTAATTATAAGAATTGGATGAAGAATATACATTTGAGTTCAGTAGATTAGACTGTAATACTTAAACATAGTTTTTCAAGAATTTTCTTTTTAAATTTATTTGTGTGTTGATTAATTCAATGTTAGTTGGCCTATATATGCACATGTAATAGTAATTCTATTCTATTACATCATTGGTACGATGAATTAGAAGGAGTTGGAATGGATAACTGACACATTTTATCACGTCTTTACTCCTTAATTAGGTTCATTCAAAAGTCAGATAAAATTAATGATGTGTACATGCAACTGAATTACTCACATACTTAATATTTTGATGGCCTAAAGCTGTTAAAGGCAATCTAATCTCTTGATCTCCTCCAACAAAAGATGGAGTTGAGATCTGTTGTCTCTTGAATGTCCCCCAATACATTTTTGTTTTGGACCAAATTGCACAATCGCATAAGGTTTTACTCCATGTGATCGCATGGAATAAATCTCCTAAAATTGCAACCCCAAAAATTAGATTTCTCGAGAGAAAAATGGATGAACCACGTGCCAGCAAGTTTAACCCCATATGATCACATAGAGGTAGTTTTTGACTAGGCGAGCAGTTTCCCTTATTCGATTGAAACTCTTTTGGAAATCAATTTTCATGTGATTCTTGACCTAATTCAAACTTATTTAAGTACAGAACGTGGGCAACTATTAGATTCTCATACCGCTCTTATATCATATCATAAAATAAAATCTTTCAATTACCAGAGGCTAATTCATGACAATTAAAGAAGAACAAACCTAGCAAGGAATATAAGGCAAATACGGTCAAGATGGTGAAGATCAAGTCTCGGGATTGAAGATCAAAAACAAAAAAACTGTTTTCACATATTTCTTGTATTCATATACATTTTGGGTGTTGACTTTCCATTCTTCTTATTGTAATTTCGTTATAAACATATTAGGCCCCCGTTTGGCCCCCATTTTTGGTAATGAAAATGGGATAATAGTGTTTTGTTGAAAAAATAAGTGGTTGAAAAAGAAGGAAAAATTTTCGATTTACGTGTAATATTATTTTATGGAAGATTGTGTGGTTGAAAATAGGAGAGAGAAAAATAGAATGTAATGAAATGTAATTTAATGGAGATCTTTCTTATGTTGGGATGAAGATTGTAAGTTCAAATTATTGTTTATCTAGACTCATAAAAACTAGGGTTGTAAGCAAAAATCGCAAAATCGGAAAATCAAATCGAAACCGCATTTTAGAAACTGTCGGTTTGGTGTCACATAGACCCGGTCAACAAAATGGTTTTGACCCAAAACAAACCGGTCAAAATGGTTTGATTTATGTTTGAGAATTTAAATTGGGATTTAAAACCAAACCGGATAGACGAAAAAATATATAAAAATGAAAAAATGAAATTTGTTGAAAATTCATTCAAATATGTAAAATTCAATAGTTTTGTCATTTGTGAGTATTTTTGTCAATTCTAATTTTCTAATAGAGATATATTATTATTATTATTACCAATAATCCTAATATATATTTAATAATTTCAAGACTAACATAATCTATCAAAAGCCTTTTTCCTCTTCAAAATTTAGATGAACTCCAGTCGACACCCAACACAGTTTTGAGCTACCGGCACCACACACTTCTTTTTCAGAATTTTCACACTTCTTCAAAATTGAATTGAAGTCCATTATACCAAATCGGAGACAAAGAGATCCTAAACCTTCGGTGATAATATTTGCTACAAATAAAGTTTCAGATCAATAATTTTTTGGAGCAAACTAAGGTAAGAATCTGAAAATAAATGTGTTTCATAACATCATACAAACGTAAATTTATGTAATTGTTATGTTTAGATATTATAAACAATTACTTTATTATTGTGGTTGGTTATTCTCTTTATTTAATCAGTATTCCTTTTTCAAATATGATGATCACGAGATCTTGTTGGACATAATTATATATTTTGGGCCTTATATCTAATTTAGTAGACTTGTATTGTAATGTTATTGTATCGTCACTAGCCTAAAAAAGGTGAACAAAATTGAAAAAAAAAAATATGTTTTAATTTATTGTGATTTCACTTTGATTTAGTTGATATTTAAATTTATAGTAAATATATTTAGCCCCTGTTTGAGCCATATCTTTCATATCATCATAATGAAAAAATTTACTATTGGAGAGGAGGTTGGATCCCACACATGAAATAGCAGGTGACAAAGGCGGCTGGACTTGTGGAATAACGGTCCAAATTTTCATTTTTTTGTCCCAAAAATTTGGTTCAAATAGGGGCTTAGTTTGTTTTAGATTTATTACTAGTGAGTTATAAATATATATTAAATTCAATGAATTAATAATATAAAAGTAGACGGGCAAAAAAATATATGGCAAAACCGACGGTTTAAAATCGGACCAAACCGTTAGGTTTAGGTTTGAGTTTTTTTCAAACCATTCAAAATGGTTTGGTTTAAGTTTGGGTTTTTTTCAAACCGTTTTAAACAGTTTGGTTTAGGTTTGAGTTTTTTTCAAACCGTTTTAAACGGTTTGGTTTGAAAATTTGTCAAAAACAGGTAAAACCGAACCGCTTACACCCCTAATAAATACAACAAGTCACTTATTAATTATTTCTAGATGATTAAGTCAATAAATCCATTTTAACCCTATGTTTGAACAATCACAATAGATCAAAAACAGTAAATAAATAAGAATACCAAATATGATCACGGAGAAAAACCCCTTCGCAAAAGGATAAAAAAACTCGCCCCCAAGCAAATGACAATCCACCAGAAAAGTTAATTTACAACTAGTCCAAACACTGCTAAACTTTAGCTAATTCTGATAAGCTAGCTTGTAAATAATCAAGGAACTCCATTGTCGTGCACGCCCATTATTTTAGAAAGTTGATGTTTACAAAAAAACTCCAAGAAATTCTCTATTTATCTTCAAATTTGTAGGGTCATACTCACTCTCTATTTTTAATTAACAATTATTGCATTTAATAAGTTACAAATTTTAATACTCTATAATTTAAATTATTCAAATCACATTTAAATTGATTGGCCATTAATATACAAAAATTGTGTTAACTAAGAAATGATGAGAAATCAGTAGATCCGTTTGATTGCAAAGATAGAATTGAATTGCCTAGAAAACGAATTCTAGAGAATTGAATTGCCTAGAAATCATTTTCCTGTAAATTGTAAATTATTGTGTTTGATTAATATAATTTTTCACGTGAAAAATGTTGAATAAAAGTATTTTTGGTGTTCATTTGATTTTGTTTTACATGAAAATTGTCAATTAAAGGGATGAAATTGACTGATATTGGGGATGAAATTTGTTTCCATTGTCAAAACCCAAAAAAAAATTAAAAAATAAAAAAATAATCTACTTTTGGAATTTGTTTGACTTTATTTTACGTGAAAATTGTTAATTAAAAAGAAATATTTTTTTACAACAACTTTTAGAATTTATTTCCATTGTCTTAAAAAAAAAAAAGCTTTAATTCAATTTCTCACCATTTTGGTGAGAATTGAAATTCCATCATAGAAGAAAAATGTTGATGTGGCGGCAGTGAATGGAATTCCAAATCTATGGGATTAAAAGGTTATCAAACAAATCATTTTGTGAGAAAAGGAATTCCATTTCCATTTTCTAGGGAAAACAAGGGTCAATCAAACCTAAGGCCCCGTTTGGTAGAGATTTTTTGCCTCAAAAAATTGATTTTTTGACCGTTATTTTACTATTCAAACCGTAATTTTTGACTTTTTCTCTCACGCGTGGACTCCACTTTTCTTCTAACGATCAAAAAATCAATTCTCAAAATCCCTACCAAACGGATCCTAAATGTTTCCTAAAAAAAATAAAATAAAGAGTCAAAATAGATGACATTATTGGAGTGCATGACAAAATTTACTTTCCACATTTAAAAATACCCTGCATAAGATAATGTTCAACTCCCACTAATTTTGATGGAAGCCCACGAATTTATCAAATAAATATTTCGATCAACAGCTCCTTAACAGGTAATGAGTTCTTTTCCTGCTTCATCTTTAAATTTTCATCAATATTGTTTGTAAAGAATTATACGGAGACACGGAGAGATGGGTACCTGTCTGCATCAGCGGCACAGTCAGGCAAGAAGTGAGAGCAGTGAGGGCCTTCATAGCAAGTGTTGCACTCACAAACTGGTTTCCCATCAACAACTAAGCCATCTAAATAGGCTCTTCCATGGCCAGAGCATGATACTGCGGCCACTGCTTCAGCTTCTGCACCAGCCCTTTGGCTCCAACTCAGCTGCTTATTCTCATATATACCAAACAGATTATTGGTTACGAAGAAGATATTAAGAGCAATAGAACCCGCAAAACATACACCAAAACTTAAGTCTTTAATCTTAGCCATGTATTAATCTTTGACTAATCTTTATTACTTTTCTGTTTATACACACATATGGGAAAAATGGGATGACTTGTATTGTTCAACTGAAGTGATAAGAGACAGAATCCGTGGAGAAGATTCTAGTAAGCCCAAAAAAGTCCTGCATGCCTTTGTTGAAAGTCACGTCCCGGAGAAGATTCTTTATTGTCTTGTAGCCTGTAGGCCCTGTACCACCAATAAATATTAGGACGATGCCGTTTGTATCCGGGTATTTACACGGCCCCATTGTCCCAGTCACATGGGGATCGGTCCCACGTAGGGG
>NW_019228010.1:206800-207585 GCF_002742605.1 Olea europaea var. sylvestris
GGGGCCCGCGGGGGGGGGGGGGGGGGGGGGGGAAGATGGGGCTGTATAATCGGGCGTGTAAACGTCCGGATATGAATAGCATGGTCCTAAATATTACGGTAAAGTTTTTTATACAAAAAATTGTTTCACAGAATTCAATCAGACAATTCACATGAGTGGCTCATATAATAATAAAAAATGTCAAAAAAGTCATCCATCCTCTCTACTGTGAGAGTTCAGTAACAGTTCTATAAAACAGTTTTCTGTACACACAACTTGTTTGTAAATATTATGATTATTACATATACAAGGAACGAAGAAATATTTTGAGCCACTATTTGGTAGAGATTAAAATTAAATTTTTAGTAAATTTTGATAACAGCTTTTGAAATGTGTGGTTGAAAAGTTATGAAATCCATTAAATATGTAGTTAAAATTGATTGTTTAACTTTGATTTAAATTAGTACCAAACAGGGCCTTAATTAATATAAGACGGATATCATCATTACACGAATTAAGATGGAGAAAATTATTCGACGTGATAATACAAACTAGTGTACTATAGCTCTCACATATCTTTATTTTAGTTGGGTAGATTTTCAAAGAGGTGATAGATGATGAATTGCATCAGTGTCGTAAGCTATAACTGTTGGGCAAAGAGATTATATTACTCTCCATAAATTGTTGACTTTGAGCAAATTGATGGCATCCTCTGCATCAACTAATATTAGAACTGGAGGTTCATGTTCCAATAGATGTTGGAGTATTTTCTACCAATAATAATGTAGCAAAAGGGTTTTTGCAAT
>NW_019228010.1:207738-226431 GCF_002742605.1 Olea europaea var. sylvestris
TTTTTTGTCCCCTTTTTTTTTTTTTTTTTTTTTTAGCAATGAAAATGAATTTTAAGATTTATTGTAAAAAAATATTTCCTTTTAATTGACAATTTTCATTTAAAACAAAGCCAAACGAACACCCAAAGATAGATGATTTTCTCGAACTTTTTTTTTTTTTTTTTTTTTGGATTTTGGCATTGGAAACAAATTTCATTCTCAATACCAATAAATTATATCCCTTTAATTGACAATTTTCATATAAAACAAAATCAAATGGACATCCAAAAACACTTTCATTTAAACATTTTACATGTGAAAAATTATACCAATCAAACACAATAATTTACATTTTCCAGGAAAATATTTTCCCATCAATTCAATTCCCTGAAATTCATTTTCTTTCCACCCAAATTCCACTTCTGCAATCAAACAGACCTTTAAGGTTTTCAATTTTTGTTCATTATAGCACTTATATCCCCAACTTATTTTCATCGCATTTTTATCTCCAACCTTCTATTAATCAGTACATCTTATCTCTAAATTCAGTGGTCTTAAAATAATCAATTTTTGCTACATTGAAGAAAGAATCAATTGTGGAAAGAATCAGTCAAGTGTTTGACAAACTTTTGTTTTAAAATTGTTGTACATTTCAAAATTAGCATATAGAACATATGTACTTAAATACTCGACCTTATTTTTTCATGCATAGTACCTAATATTCTCAGTTGTGTCTAATTATTACAGATTCTAAGGTGAATTCATCTTCTTGCAATGGAGAGCTAAAAAAAAATAAAAAATCCTATACTGACTTGTCTCGTGATGTTTTAAAAAATAAGTCTTAGCATGACATAGCTTGTCATTAAAATGCTCTAATGCAATCGCAATAAAATCAGAGGACAATTCTTATGCCCTATTTATTGATGGTAAACGCCTACCACATAATAAATGTTAAAAGCATTTTTGTTAAAAATAAAAATAAAAATAAAAATACTATCAAAATGAAGATATCCAGCTCGAAATAACCATTGCTCTTGGAATGGTTTCTTGCCAATGATTTAGTTTTTAGAGTTGATATACCATTGAATGGATATATCTGATGTTACACTGACTTCAAAGAATTGGAACCTTGTTCAAGAGGATGCTTCTGGGCGAGCAATAGCTTTGTTCTCTCAAGAACACCGAAGAAAATAGAACCACCAATACCTATCCATAATACTCTCGGCCCCATTCCCTGCAACACAACAGTCTAAAACGATCAGATATCATGGAGTTGGATACAAGCCTAACAAAGTATCAGAAAATGAATAGATGAATATTCATGCCAAATATTTGTCAATTTTCAGGCTCTGTCATATGAACAAAATGAGGAAGTTGCAAGCAGCCGTATCCGTACCGACGGAGATAAAGTGGAATAATTGTAAAAGTGACTAATCAATTTAGAAGAATTGAACATACTAAGCACAATATGTAGAACAGAAAGGGTACACCTTAAAAAAGACAGAGGAACCTTCTTCTCTTGCGATAGTACTAACACAATGTAAAATACCCTTGTACTGCATTGCTGATCCCTGCAGGTGAAATGGATGGACAATACATAAGACTTCTTATGTAGAATATTATGCAGCAAAGATAGGAATGAACTCCATATCAACTGCACCTGAACCATCAATCGAGTTTTTATCACATCAAGAGGAGTTGTTATAGCGCCAGTGATAGCACCTACAAGTAGAAATTGGTTTAATCATACATGATTTTCTGATTAATTATAGTTTATATGACAAGTGGAGAGAAGAGTGAAGTTTCTCCACATATTTTTGCAGCATTGTGTATCTGAAATAAGCTACCACAGCCATAACCAGTGAATCGCAATAATAAGAACACTTGTTCTGTTCTTTACGATTGTAAAGGCATATAATGTTCACTCGTTATCTAACAAGCAAAGATCTCTTAACTGCAGTAGACTGTCTTCAACTGCCGCTTACATTTTACAGCATCAATCATCAGTCGTGTGAAACCATAATAGAAAAGCCAAGGACAAGAAACTTATATGAATCTGAAAATCATCAAAAAGCTATTTACCTGCAAAAGCACCAATCATTGCATTTTCAGGGTCACTCAAATCCCTTCTTGCCTGCAGCACAAATGTTAGTAGACTTTTACTGCACAATCTAAGAAATATGGCTAATGCATGAAACAGCAAAAGTGTTCGTAAGGTTTTTTTAATCTTTTCACAATACAATTTCTTTGATCATCCATTACACTGTAGATGCAAAATTTCATACTTATAGTATCAGCTTGTGACAGAGTCATGGGATGCAGGCGCAAGAGCAGAGAAATGCATAGATGGGGTTCAAGCAAGCCTGCTAGCTCAAAAGTATTTTGAACTTTGTTTAGACTGGCTAGAATACTCAATTAACCGAGCTCGAGCTCGAGAGTTGGCTCATAGTGACATAATCCAGCACACTGCTTTAATCAATCACTAATTACAAAATCGAATGAATTGTTTCTAACTCAAATATTCCATCATTTATACAAGGGTTATGCAACAGGTACACCTTGATGTACATAATGGCCACGTGGCATTTCATCATAGACAGGTGGAAAAATAGCTTTTTCCATTAACTAATGATGAAATGCCACTTGGGCATAATGTACATGTAGAATAATCCTTTATGCAAATACAATCAGTAAATTCAACTTTTTGTTATTTGTGTTAGGTAGAAACCAAAGATTCAGTCCTCAGATGCAACCGAACTTCATTATTTTATACTTGAACCAAGCTTAAGCTCTATCCCCTATATTTCTTTAGCACAGAATTTTTCCAAGCATACAGATCTGCTCAGCTGAGCTCCACTTGTTGGCGCTGAGCGGAATAATCATCATGCACATTAAAATAACAAGTGGTTTTCACTTTTGGGGCACAAAAATAGCAGTAGTTCAACTTCATTGCCTTGTTGACTAATTAAAGAAAAATAACATCTTGCTACCTTCATTTTCAAGGTGAACACTTGTACTATTACGGGACATTTGCTTCACAAGATATATATATATATATGTACATTCTAGTGATCGAAAATAATACTCCAAAGCTTTCGTATGTTCTCCATTACTTGTATGGATAAGACCTATATTATAGAGTATATAACTTTGATCATAGGGATCAATTTTTCAGGTGGGCCCCACCCATGTGAGTGGGGGACACCATTATGTACAAATTTTTATGTACACATAGCATACTCCATATATATATATATATATATTTGATGTATGCTTTAATTAATTATTAATTATGGAGATTCTCTTGAGCGAAAAGAATCAACTAAAAAACCCTTTGCAATTAAACACAGTAATGGAGAAAAATAACCATGTTCTTTCAGTGATAACCAACTTACTGATAGTCTATAGCCAATTCGAAGCTGCTCATATATGCAGAACTGAATTGCATCGAAGGGCAAGTCTCGCAATAGGAAGGATCCATATCCCTATGATTTCATGTAAAAAAGTTAAGAAACACATGATATAAAACCTTCAAAAGATAGAAATAAACTAAAAAACTTCCAGTTGACCAGATGAGTCCATAATATGCTATCAGTGCATTTCTACGAAGAAGGCTCAAGCCTTAAATATGATGGCCTCTTAGAACAAAAATTTAGCCTTGATAAATTGGTTAAAGGAGGTAGCATTGCATACTGCATAAAGGCCTTTAATACCCTCCTTAGCAATGATAAGACGAACAGCATCGGGGGCAGAGGCAAATTGTCCTGTCTGCATCCTCTGCTTAACAACCTGTAGGGGATATACATCATGAGCTTGAGGAATAACGTAAAAAGATAACACTAAGGGAACAAAGGTAATTACTTCAGTAGGAACTCGAACTATGGAAGAAGCAGCCCCTCCAACAGCACCTGCAGTCTAAGTGAAGTACAAAACCTGTTAAAATTACGACGACAACAACAATAATAATAAGAATCAGTTAACTGTATCACAACCCTGGTAGACAACTTTCTATTTTAATCCCATGGTCAAAGAAAAAATATTGCTAAACTGGAGTTAAAAGTAATAGGAGTTTATAGCCAGATTATCAACCTAGGAGTTCAATATAACTAGACAATTCAAGCAACTTAATGCCAAGTGAACCTTGCCGTATAGAAGGAAGGAGTAGAACACGAAAAAATTCAAATAAAGATTATTTTGCTAGGATGATAGCCGTAGAACTAATTATCATCTTCAAGCCAACCTCCAAGATAGAGATTTCATGCTTCCAAAGATGAGTCCCAACAAAAAATTTTTGTGTTTTAGTACATGCAATTTTGCATCATTTACCAGATGAGCTAAGGCAGAGAAGTTCTCAGGAAGGCTCTTCAGCAACTTCTGCTTGGCAGGTTCATATACACCAACAAATATTGCCGATGCCCTGCAAACAATTAAAGTTCAACTAGAATAAATTGAAAGTTCTTTCTATCCTCAGTTTCCGGAAGAAGTAATTTAGAAACATCTGGATGTAACCAAAAACCACAAAAACTAAATTCTAGTTGCTCTTTATAATTTTCCTAGTGCAGTAATATAAGTCTGATACTATCAGAATACGTAGTGGCTAATATTCCAATCACTTTCAACAGATTACTTAAGTGCACCATAAACTTGATTCCCTGCGGACCATATTTCAAAGACATTCCACCCGAACACTTCTTCAATTTACAACATATAGGCCAACCATTTCAAAACTTTAAATTAAATTTTCAAAAAGTTATAGAACATCACCACCACTACTACCCATGACAACAAACTAAGCCCATGCTCAATAAATTCGGATTCAGCTACACGAATTTTTTTGCCACTGTGTTCGGTTCAAAACACTAAAAACGCAAATAAAAACAAACAAGGGAAAATGCTCTAAAAAAGGAATGTTTTATTCGACTATTCAACATAAGGACCATACTTTCAGCGTTGGATGTGTGAACTGCACATTTTCCCCCCTCAACTGCAAAAGTTTAAACAATATAGGTGTATTTCAGGAAGTTCACACATGAATTAGGTCGCCCTACTATGTCCTCTAATATAAAAGGTATTACGATGAGCCTCTTTTAATCATTTAGAACAGAAAAATGTGGTTATTCCTCCACCCATTGAAAAATGTAAATAGTGCAGAAAACAACAAAAGCAGTTATTTCCATTTTCCATATGAGCCTACATTTTTATAAAGGCACTTATTCACAAAAATCCGAATAAACATGTTATTGGGGGTCTTTTTTGGGGAAATAACGCTACCAAACTCCCAAACGAGATCTTATTGTTATACTCCACCTTTTCTTGCAAATTAAACAAGTGCGATTAATCTGACTTTAAATAAACGTACATGTTTTATTGCTTATTGTTTTAGTGGTGCACCAATTTAATGCTCTTTCTTAAGAAACTCCTTATAAATGGTTGTTCGTCGTCCAACTCCTCGATTGCCCGTGCTCTCTCCATGGTCCCACATTCTAGATCACAACCTAGACTTCTTGAAGACAAAGATAATTGAACAATGCAACAGCCTGTACTACATTGGTAACACTGCTTTTAGAGGATTTTATCTTCATTCTTATATTAGTCTTTAAATATCCATCTGGTGTCTTCTAATATCCTTAACAACTAGTATCATATATAGAAAACAAAAGTCAAAGCAATGATTCAACAATATCTCGAGTTGCTAGTTTGTGGAAGCATTATGAAGCACAAAGTCAATGCCAGAGGCCTTGTTGAATATGTATTTCGCTTCTTATGGTGAAGTACGCTATGGAATTTAATCTCAACAGCATACCAAGTCTCAATGGGCAGGCAGTTTAGTTTACCTAACAGGAAAACTGGATAGAATTCACAAGTCAATCAATGCGTATCAAAGTTCATGAAGCAATAATATTTAAGAAAAACTTACGGTAAAACACCCACAAGATTTCCAGACAATCCAGAGTAAAGACCCTTCAATATAATTTCTCCCCCACCACGAACTGCCTAACAAGGGACCATGAAACAGTTCTTTATGAACACTCTAATTCATAACATAATAATTGTTAATACATAATGAAAGCAGTTTCACATAATGCTAGAGCATTCATTATTGCTGGATATAAATAACATAGTTTTGTTGAGTGCAGCATCAAATTAAAAGTTCAAACCTTCATCAATATTCAAAAGTGATAGGACAGGGGAAAGCTGGATAATGTGCTAACGCAACAAACTATAGAAACAGTTTCAAAAATAGCAATACCAAAGATTCAGAAGATGCAGTTTGATGTTACATAAACAAAATTCCATGACAACTATTGTAGTGGATGGTATGCAGGTCTGCTTCTAAGTGGACAAGAAGTTATACGTGATGATTTATCTAGGATTACAAGATGGAAACAGAAAACCATGGAAGAAAAAAAACAAAAAAAAAAAAATCATTCACAGAAAAGAACCTGCTTGAAGTCGAGTTTTAATTGTATCAATTGGGTATAAAACAGTTTCCACCACGACACCAGCAGCAGCTCCAGCAACAGCACCATCTACAAGAGCCAGAACAAAATCTTTAAGGACAGAGGAAGGCAAAGGTTTGCTTCCAAATTAGGTTAGCAAGACAAAATTTATACTTAAACAAAGTGTATGAAATGGTTGTAAGAATTCAAGCCATGAAGACAAAGATACGTTGCTTGTATTCTCCTTGTAAAAGGTGTAACTCATTCATTCAGTTTTCAAAGCATTAATAAACGTGAGCGGTGAATCGATATAATATAAGAAAGTGGCATCAGCAATATATGTCAGTCTTCAAAAGTCCAATAATTAGATATGCAATAAACACAATATGTCTCGCTAATCCCATATTATATATTGCTATTATCGTCTAAAGGTGCCAGGGATTTCCTAAAAGCACTTTAAACAAACTCTATGCACAAAACTTGCTATAATTCACACTTTTGCTAATAGGAAAGAAAACATTCAATACAAATAATTCTGATGGCTGTATAATATGTTGTCCATGTTATTATACTTGTGGTTGGTCAAGCCATGACGAGTCCAGTAAAACATTGTCATTAAACATAAAGAGGGAAAGAGATGTAGGCTAACCAAGAAGCCATCTCGAACATAATTTACTATTGAAATATGATGATACTTATGTTTGTGAATGGTATGCTCATTAGTATAGGTGATGTAACCCAGCAGCACATACTTGGTAGTAATACATGTTCTCTGAGCGCATTCCTAGTATATATGAGCGTAGCTCCTTATTGTTTCATACTCACCCGGCACCCTTTCTTCCTAAATACAAGAAAAATATATATCCCTCTATCTAGAAAATCTCAAATCACAAAGAAAATGGAACTCCAACAATTAAGTAAACCCCAGCTGGCCATCTAGGCCTACCAAATCCGTAGCATTGTCAAAATCTGCTAAAATAGGGAGCATGGCAGCAGTTTTCTATCCGTTTTCATATATTTATAGCTAGTTCTATACTTTTCCTAATATTTTCTGGTCTTTAGTTTCCTTTTAAATCGTAGTATGAAATGCGTTAACAAACTGCAAAAATTAAATGCCAAAGGTTGGTGATAAGTTATTTGTTGAAATAAAAGTTTCTTGTTCACATAAGCCCTTCGAGTTTCGTCGTGTTTTTATATATCCTATCTCTTTTTGGATCGATGTTAGCTAACGAAAAATGGTCACATTGATATTCATTAGACCAGGGTATCAGAGTAGAAGGAAATGTATTGCCTTTCTTTTATGATATCATTTGCACTCTTTTGGCAGACAAGCATTGAAGCAGCAAAGTTTCTTTAGAGCATTTGAAAACAATAGTTTTAACAAATGGCTTAAATACGAGTGAAGAATAATATTATAGCATACCATATAACAGGCGCAAAAAATCAAACGGCTTCTGTTGTACGCTCAATGATGCAACATTCATGTTTGCCTTGTCTGGGGAACTGATGTTGTACCTCAGTGCATCTGCTTCAAGATCATTTATTCTAAGAAAAAGTAATTAAAGAAATATCTCATTCAATTGATTTAATTACTATCTAATTGTTTTCCTTCAGCTGATTAAAATGGAAAGAAAAGAAACCAAGAATGAAGTAGGACAATGATGGTAAATGACAATGCATAATACACACCACATAGGAATAATCTAAATGCTATTTCTCAGAGGACCTAGTCTCTTTCCTTCTAACGTTTTGTATTGGTTTTCGTTAGTTATTTCATTCATATGTTATAAGTGATAACGCGACCAATGGCCCTAAAGTAGTAAGGCGAGCTAAATAAAGTTGTCATTGACATGATAGAGTATGTGGTTAATCACCAATTTTTCGTTTAGGCTCTGTTTTGGAGTGAAAACAATTCTGCAAAAGCTTTCACCTGAATTGCAAAATGTACAAAGAAATCAAATTACTAACATAATTAGTGGTAAAATTCCATATTTATTTTTTTGGGAAAAAGATTTAAATTTGATTTTATTAAAATTGGAGAGATAAAAGGAAGCAAATTCAGGTTTCTTCTTTTCCTTTTTCCCTTCCCCCTTAGAATTCCTAAATCTGATAGCAACCTTAAGCTTTAGATATAGAGAAACAGATATGAATTAACAACACGATCCCAGATGTTCATCAAAACTGACCCAAAAACCAGAAGCCCGAAATGTTTTAGTACAATTTCTCAAATTCAGGCTTTGAACACAGAAAATCAGAAGGCAGCGCATCCACATCTTTATACACTTCACTAAATCAGTTCAATATAGAATGTAGCAAATGCAAATTATACACAGTGCCACAGTGAGAATACAATTTTTAAGGACATTGATGCCAATATTGGACTAATAGACAGCAGTTTTGAAAACCCTTATACTTTTAATTGATAAGTTCATATTACTTTAGTGCAAACTTGCAACCCAAACTTTCTGTCCAATTTAATTCACAATGCTTTCAACTTTCACTTGACATAATACAATGACTTAAATTCATTCATAACTGAATGATGAATGATGAATGAACTGCGAGCTTAAAATACAAACATTCAACTGGGTGTTTAATATTTTCCATGAATTGAACTAAATACGGAAATTTTAGTGATAAAATTACTACAAAAGAAATTCAGAGAATAGATTAAAAGCTAAAATTAACAGATAAACTAATAGTATTTCAAAAATCAAACTGATTGCGAAGCATTTACCGGCAGAATCTCTCTTGGCGTCAACAGACATTTCTTCAGCTACAGAAGTGAAAGGAAAACTGATACCGATTCTGCTTTCCAAAGAGGAAAGTGACTTTGCTTTTAATTCCGAGTTGTTGAAAGCTGAAAATTTTGAAAGGGCATAAATGTAATTTAATTCAACTTCATCTCATTTGTGTTTTGCAGCTCCAGTAATATTAGTGTAAATTTCAATCTAAGTCCCAACTTTCCGTTTTGTATTAATTTCATCCTCATTTAATTTTTATCCATCCTCATGATGTCCCAAAATTTCGTCACGTAGAATAATTCTTTCATTTAGTAGCACGTATCATCCTCATTAGTGATTTCCATTCATTTTTGCCGTTAATATCACATTAAAAGAAGCTTTACCCTCTAATTAAATAAACTAAAAAAAAAAAATAAAACAATAATCAACAGACAAAAAAATAATAAAAATAATAATAATGAAAATGAAAATCTTCTTGTTCAATCTACCTTTGTCGAATCAAAATCCCATCACTTATCGTCTCAACCACTAAAATACAGTTATCTTCCTCATCGCCAACTCCACCACAAACCTCCACAAGACCACAACCTATCATCGTTGCCTAATTCTCCACCACTTAAGGCCACAATTCGACAAACAAATATTTATTTTTTCCTTTTGCAATTAAATACATCTTTTATTATTTAATTAGGTCTCATTTGGTAGGGATTTTTTGCCCCAAAAAATTAATTTTTTGACCGTTATTTTACTATTCAAGCCGTAATTTTTGACTTTTTATCTTACATGTGGACCCCACTTTTCTTCTAACGATCAAAAAATTAATTATCAAAATCCCTACCAAACGAGCCCTTAATAATGTCACTATAGTGTCTCAAGAACAAATGCAAAACACAAAAAATTATGCATACCATTAGTCTTTCATTTTTTGTTTCAAGTGTTAATATTTTTTCCCATTACAAAAAAGGGGAGTGTTAAATGTTTTCATCAATTAGTCAATTATAGTCTATAGTAATTGAAAAATGCCCTCTCATACTTTAGTTTTTACCTCTTTAACTAGGTTTAATTATGATTTTCTTATAATTTAAAGTGAATGTCAAACATTATTTTTAACAACAAATTCATAATTACTAACATTAATCACACATATAGTAGGATTAATTGATTTTTTTCATTTTTTTTTTAATTTCTAGTTTCCTTGCAGATACGAGTGTGGCCTTCTGAAAGCATGTTTGACAAAATTTATAATTGCTTATAAACTGATTATACTCTATTTTTTATCTATATATTTCGTAAAATCATTGCATTCATTTATATTTAATAACTTACATTTATAAGTCCTAGAGCTTCTAATTTAATAAAAGCATTCCTAAACTTGAAATGATTCAATTGGAATATCCAAAGTCGATGATCCAATTATCTTGTCTAGTAGTGCTTTGTATATCAAAAACGATAATTTTTTGAGATTTGATTAGTTGTTATTAATTTCACATCAATCTTTTGACTATGTTGGATGAGTACGTGTTACTAGCTGAACCTACTGGTTAGGCCTAGTTGTATGGACGTCGAGATGTTCATCACTTCATATAGAAATGTGAGATGATCTAGGCATTGATTTTTATTTTTATTTCTTTAAACATGCGGCTTTGGTTTAAAAAATTGTCAAGGCTTGGATCAACTAAGAAATTTTAGTAAGTTTTAATTTTCATAAAATAAGAGCACCAGTGCTCTAGTACTAGAATAGTATCCTGCCACAGTACAGACCCGAGTTCGTTTCCCGACTGGTGCTATTGTGTATACGTGTTTTTTTTATCATTTTTATTTATTTGGAAAAATATTTAAATTTAACAGAAATTATAGGATCGTATAAAAAGTGAATCAAAGATATTAACACATTTGAAAGAGTCCCCATTTAATTTAAGTCTATAAGTGTTCTTTTTCATTTTTATTTGGAAAAATATTTAATTCTAATAGAAATTACAGGATAGTGTTAAAATTGAAATCCAAGATAACCCTATTTCATCGTCACCCTCTTCCTGAGGTATTAAATAATCTCTCTCTCTCTCACACACACACCCCTCCTTCCCTTAACGCCTCACCGATTTTTATTTATTTGGAAAAATATTTAACTTTAACAGAAATTATAGAATTGTATAAAAATGGAATCAGAGATATTAGCACGTTTGAAAGAGTCCCCATTTAATTTAAGTTTGTAAGCGTTCCCTTTCATTTTTATTTGGAAAAATATTTAATTCTAATAGAAATTATAGGATTGTGTAAAAATTGAAATCGAATATAACCCTATTCCATCGTCACCCTCCTCTTGAAGTATTAAATAAAGAATCTTAGACAACCCCCTCCTCCTTCCCTTAGCGCCTCACTAATGATGATGCTCACAACCAAAGGATGCACGGAGTGAAGTTGCCTGTGACGCTACTCCTTTCTTTAGTAAAGATGAAAGAGAAAAATACAGAGTTGAGGGACCCATTATCCTCCTAACAGTCACTACCGAGTTCACAGTAGCGATTTTATCAACAATGGAATCAATGGTTTTGGTCTTGGAATTCATCTACCGGCATCGAAGGGAGTTTTGTGTGTCACCAACCAAGGAGTGCCTAGTAGGATGTCGTGGGAGCCTACTATTTCTGCATTCTTTCTAGATTCAAACAAAATCACAAATAAAAGAGATTCATAGGTTTGATATACTACGGTAGAAGATCGAAAAGAATCTGGCTTCACTCTCTCAATGATGATTTGATCTCCTTCTCTGATCTTGCTTGGATGTCATCATCACACGACCATTAGTTCAAGATCATGGTGGATCCAAAAAGGAACGGTCCATTTCCAATAGAATGGCAAAGTTCAAAGATCTAATGCAATTTGGTCCTTAGGCAGGCTTGTCTCCCTTACAGATACGAGGGCTCCTGACGAGGACCTAATTCCTATCAAAGTCCAAGTTTTAGTTAGACCAAGTATGACGCAAAGCCAAAAGTGGTTTATCCAGGCAGCCTTTTGAATGGAAAGTTACCCTATTATAAGTAAGCTATAAGGCTTGGAGTTCCCAATGCGTCTATCCTCACAACACGTTTGAGTCTCCATTCGATTTTAAATATTTTTAATGGTAAAACATATGCAGCTGTTATCATCAAACTTAACCACTTAGAGCACCTGAGTCCTCATTTAATTTTATTTTCAGATCCCAAGCATGCAATTTAGGTGCATTTTGGTTCCTACTTAATGGAAACCGTCAAATATTCCGTCAAATGTTCACCTGTTCTTCCCGCATGCACTCATATCAAGGTAATTTTCATCACCTAATCGAATCCGAAATAAATATCGGAGCATTTAGGTTTCCCCCCATATTCGAGTACTTAGGAAGAAATCACGAAAACAATGAATAAACTAAAGCATAACATACAAGAGCTTCATTCAATTTTGGAGTCGACAGTTTCAAAAGGTACAGTAGAATATACTTCAGCAACATTACTATGGCTGCTTTCATCAGAGAGTTCGTGAAAACTAACTTCTGCATCCTCATTTGATTCGGATGAATTAACTTCAGCTTCCTTATCGGCCTTATTTAAATCTGCATTATCAGTTTCTTCAAGATACTTGGCTCTAACTTTAACGCGCTTACCTTTAAAGTATCGATATTCCCATTTTGGCAGTGGGTATTTCTTCTTCAGTTTTTGGCATTTGTCCATCATACCCAGCTTCTCAAATACATCTCCAACCATTGAAACAATCGACATCGTCGGTCGGATTCCAAGCTCCTCCATGTCAGCAAATGTCTGTAAATAATTTCAATAATCGCTATATTCAACAAAATTTGACAGAAAAATTTAAAGCACTTGCAATATAAGATGACCTCTTTGAACTTAAATTAAATTAGAAAACTTCAAATTGCACTAAATGGTGAAACAAGGGGAATAAAATAGTACGCCTACAATGAAGACACGTTTATAATTCTGATAATGCTACTACAACAACAAACTACGCACTATTCTTGATAAATTTGGAGTTGGCTACATGAAAATTGGAACTTTTTCCGAGCAACAACATTGCCTATTAGTTTCTCCAACATTAATGGATGAGGTGACAGATTCGACAATATTTAAAATACTACAATCCTTGAGTTTGCAATGCACAGTCTCACCTTATAATAGTAAAATTAGGGGTGATATTACTGAATGTGATGGAGTGCTATTCGCCTTGTCCAAAAATAGGTGTATTGAAGCTGACGCACTAGTATTATGCTAAATACAATTGAATTTCTAGAAGGCATAATCGATTCGCAACATATCTACAAAGAGGAGGGATGCAGTGTGCTTAATAATATACTTACCATTTTGCAAGTACAGACAATTCATCAACTAGAATGATTTAAAGAGCAGCAGGTAATGAAATGAGAGAGAAGCAGAAAGTTCCTCAGAACTTAGAACCAGACAAGAAATAAAAATCTATTTACTGATGGATGAGGCAAAAGAGAGAGAATACCTCAAACATCTTTTCATGCATTTCCCTGTGATAATAAATTGAAATCATTTTTTCAAAGAAAATACGAGGCATGCTTTCCAAATTCTGTGAAAATAACTTCTTCCAGAGCTCTTCAGCTTCGTCAAGCCTTCCATCCTCTGCCAAAGCATTTAGCAAACTGAAATAGCTTCCCATTGTTTTCCCTTGACCTTTGCTCAACATCCACTTTGTCACCTGTACTAAAATTTGTAGTTTAAATCACACTTGTGCCTATTAGATTTCCCAGCCACAGAGAAGAATACTATCAGAAGCATACCTGAATTATCCTCTTCCACTCTTTTTCATTCTCAAGGGTTTTTAAAGCTTTCTTCACTGTTATTAATGGAAATTCTACTTCCCATGCAATGAAAGAATCAAGCGCCCCATATACTTCCTCTTTAACATTTGATAATCCTCTAATCTACAAAACATGATGGTTCTCATTTCTTACCATTAAGTGCTTGCTCACAAGGAAACGATTGTAAAACAGAAGAAACGGCATGATAAAGCCTCAAACACAATATCAATACTTGATAAATCAGATACTTGTTTCCACTGCAGACCAAAAGTTAAGGAAATGGACTTACACATTCAACAAGCTTCAAGGACTTCGAAATGGTACCTATCTTTTTATTGGTTTTCCACACCCGTGGATACCTTGGTCTAGGACCTTTAGCAGCACAAACCTGAGAAAATGTAACTAATATGCTGAGAGAAAACTCCAAAAATGAAATTAAAGGGAAAATAACATGCACATAAGCACGTAGGCAAGGAAGGGGAGAGGAGAGGGGAGGAGGATGAGGAGATGAATTAACAGATATGAACTTTATGTCAAATTAAGAAACTAAAAGTCCACGTGGGAACCTTAAAAGAATACTACAACGAAGAAATCAGAACTTGCCAAAGAGCAAAGACTTTATGCTAACTACCCTAAGCAGAGATTGGGTCACAGTTGACATCCAATAGATCTTTAGATACTTTCTTCCTCGAAATCTGTTTGCCCTTCTTTGTGTTTGTTTCTGTCTTACTTAATGCAATTCTTCAATCTCTTAATCCCACACCACTGACTAATGTTGGAGTTTTCCTTCTTATGGTCCATTTCTTTTCTTACCGAATCTCCGCATCTTCTAAATGTTAATAAACAATCTCATTAACGGTCCTCATCTACTGCCATGAATTAATCCTAAAAATTCCAAAAATCTTACCACATTTTCCATCCCAATTTCAGAGTGTCATTTTTCTCCAATTTTTTGTATCAAGAATAGACAGAAATACCCCCTTTTAATTGAAAACAGTAAGCTGTTTAACTTGCATGGTTCTCGACTTATTTATCCCAAAAAAATTCTGAACCATTTCAACACTCATTTTTTAATCCTATATCTCGTGGCTTCCTTGTCCTCAGAGATTAATCTTTGTAAAGTCTTTAAAATTGGTCCTACCCCCAACCCGAACTCACCATGAATACCAAATCTGTCTGCCCAAAAAGCAGATAAAAGGGCTTTCCCCCAAAGAAGGAGAAAAAAATGGAATTTCCATTTTTTCCCCTTCTGGTCTCTGAATGAAAATACAAATCAAATCCAGATCGAATTTTAAAGAGCCCAGCAATAGAATTTATTTGTTGTTCGAAAGTTACGTGCCTAATAGCAGTTTCTGAACAATCGCATGTTTTTTGAAAACCACTCAAGTTTCCAGAAAATCTTAGAGAACCAGAAATACAAATGAATCAAATCCTTAATTTACCAAAATTACTCCAATGTAAAATATTAAAACACCATACTATTCACATTGAATTTTGGGATAAAGACCCATAAATTCCTAACTTGTTAGGAAAATAAAAGAGAAAATAAATTTGTTTTATGAACATAAAACCTTACCACAATATTCCGATTAATGTTCCTGAAAATTTCAACAGATTCCAATTTTTCAGTGAAAATTGCTGGAGAGTATCTCAAACTAAGCATCCTGAGAAATTAAAAAAAAAAAAAAACAAACAATAATTTTATTAAAGTAAAGTTTATAATCAAACGTTCAGAATTAGAATTCCAAAATACAAAAACAGATTAAATATCCTAGGTAGAAAACGAGTAAAAGTTTTGAACATTATTAACAAAGAAAATTGATTTGGCAGCTTGTTTCCGAAATATTCATTAGTGGTTGTGATCCGAAATATTCATTAGTGGTAGTAACACAAATTCATTGAGAAAAGAGAAATCTGAGAGCAAAACTAATGAGTTACAAATACTTACGGATAACACAGCTCGAGCTCTTTGAAAGTTGAAACAAACATTCAATACAAAATTTCTATTCCCTGCTAATACACACTTTGTTCTTGAGAAATATCAGATTATTTGCCACCGCCTGATTTGCTGGACGGGATGGGCTTTTATAGATTTTAGGCCTAAAAGAACTGGACTAAACAAAGTTAGCCCAAATTCAATATGGTACCAAGGTCCATTTACCCAACATATATTTGATAGTAAAAAAATATTATTTCTAATCAAAATTAAAATTTACCAATTTTCAAAATATTGAATATATATAGCCACTCTTTGGTGCACATTTTCGATTATTTTAGAAAATCTCAGACCGTTGCACCGTACCATGATGTAGTTATTTGGGACCTGGCGTGCTGACTTTCACTGTGCAACATTAAAGATTTTCTTGCCATTTTTCACTTCTGTCCTTGCCCATTTGCAGAGTTTGAAGGTGAATTTGTGGATGATTGGGTTGTTCGTAGGTCGGGGGTAAAAAAGGCAAAAGAAAAGAATAGCCTCTTGTCACGTTGTGTCAGGATGAAGGACGGACCACTGTGCGTTTGTCAGTTCAAACGGTCCAAATATTTCTACAAATGAAATAATAATGTGCTCCAAACAGGGGCACTATATTTTCAGATAAGTTTTGATAGGAAGACAATATGACTTTTCAGTAAAAAAAAAAAAAAAAAAAAAAAGTAACTGAATGTTAGTATTTTCAACTATTGTACGTCTTTCAATATTTTTCAAATTATATTTTTTGCTAGACATCACTATTGTCCTATTTGATATGAACGATTAGAATTGAAAAAAGAGATTTTATTTTTTTTCCTTTCTTTCATATATATACATATTTTATTTAGAGAGAATTCTTGTCATGAATTAACGCAATGTTTAATTCTTTTCTTAATGGAAAATGACAAGTTTAAATAGCTATGTGATACTTATCGTTTGAGCTTTCATAATATTACTATCATTCTAGATATAAAAAGGATTTTTTGTGGATTATATCCGAAGTTTCTTCTTCTTCATTTTTTTTTAAATTGGAAATAATTTTCTATTTCATGACATTTAAACAACAATGCTTAGAAGATTGTTTTTTTCTCCCAACATTATTTAAACCAAATATACCTATAAATTTAGAGATTTAATCGTGAAAAAAAAAATTAAAAGAAAAATAATTTTCTAAATTATTTAAATTATAATTATATTTTTAGCTTATAGTAATTTGGTTATATTATTACTTATAATTTCAACCATATATGAATTGTTAAATTAATAACATGCGACATAAGTTAAATCAACTCTTCAAAATGCAAGTTTTCTTTAAATCAATAAAAGGAAAATAAAACTACGAACCTAAGTTCTTCTTGCTTATATAGTTGCATAGAGAGTTACTATGAATGAAATGTAGCACTTTTTTTTTTTTTTTCTAATATAACAAATTATAAACTAAAGATAGATTTTTCAAAGAGAGTGAAAAACTTGTAACTTGCAAATAAAGAAACAAAAGAATTCAAATCATTGTGTAACTTCAATAGAAAACTACTGATTATCACTAAAATGCCTTCAAAAGATAATATATTACAATAAACGACATGCAAAAATGGAAGAGAAGATAAGAATGTAAATCAAAGACATTGACAAACTAACCATTTCATGTACAAGCTCAATCACTGTGCATTAAAGAATCAAAAGAATGCATCACTAGGAAATGATCCCAGGAGCTCCACAAGTCATGGATGCTCGCTCATATCTTCGTCCTCCTCTGAATGTCATAGGGAATGTTCTCGCTTGCAGGATCTCCCTCATTTTCCACAGGTTAGCATTCCCAAGGCTGCTGAAAAGATCCATACTGTATCAGTAAAGTATCCGGTGCGACACAAACTTTGCGAAGAGAAATTAAGTAACGGTGATATGCAATGCCAATGAAGACGTGCATTAAGTTTTGGGGTTTGATGCTAAATGATCATCGGCTACACATGGAAATCAGTAACTAGAGAATATAAGGAATAACATTCTAGCTTAGTTTTTTCTTCTAATAGTGTCTAATGCTATCTAATCCACCTTATAAACATGCCATAAAATTTTTAACTGACGTCACATCATTCCGTAACTAAACTATAGGAGAAGGGAATATTTGCACGAATTTGGGAAATTGTAACACTATACTATGTAGGTACAGTACTCACCTATCCTGATCTTCCCTGAATCAAATCACTTCCAATTTCCATCCATTACAATGTCCTCTTCTTCAATTTCTGCATCAGTGAAAGTGAGTGCCCGCTGCAACTTCTTAGGAGAAAATACTTCAACTTCCACCATATAAGAGGCAGTCACAGGTCGATGATCAGATAGTTTAAGCTCACTTCTCCTATAGCTTAACAGCTTTATACCCTTCCCAAAAGAAAGAACGCGATCGCACCTGAAGAGAAGGTAGAAATGCAAGGTTGTGCAAGATATGATTACGAACTCACCAATTCGGTAAATTCAGGAAGTTACAAGACAGTGCTCACTAAAAGTTACATGAATAAAGAGATGAATTTTTACATGAAAGGTAAAAGACACAAAACATGTATCTTCATGGGAACTTTTGAGAATTACTCTTTTTTCCCAAAGTCCATGCCCATAGAAAAAGCCTCCCATATCTTCAAAAATTCATCATTTCTTTAACTACTAGAAAATACTATTATCTCTCGAAGAAGAAGACGATTCTCAGCCTCCACATATACACATACACCCATATTAATTTATGTACATAACAAA